>NW_027263258.1:0-32695 GCF_902827115.2 Pseudochaenichthys georgianus
CTACACACTGCTACGCACACTGCTACACATACTGTTACACACACTGTTACACACACACTGCTACACACACTGCTACACACACTGCTACACACACTGCTACACACACTGCTACACACACTGCTACACACACACACTGCTACACACACTGTTATACACACTGCTACTGTTATACACACTGCTACACACACTGCTACACACACTGTTATACACACCGTTATACACACACCGTTATACACACTGCTACTGCTACACACACTGCTACACACACTGCTACACACACTGTTATACACACTGCTACACACACCGTTATACACACTGCTACTGCTACACACACTGCTACACACACTGCTACACACACTGCTACACACACTGCTACACACACTGCTACACACACTGCTACGCACACTGCTACACATACTGTTACACACACTGTTACACACACACTGCTACACACACTGCTACACACACTGCTACACACACTGCTACACACACTGCTACACACACACACTGCTACACACACACTGCTACACACACACTGCTACACACACACTGCTACACACACTGCTACACACACTGCTACACACACTGCTACACACACACAAATAAAACCCACAAACTGAATGTTGTTGTGTAAACACGTTATTGTTGTTGTTCCTCAGTGGACGACGGTGCATCGGAGAAGGAGACGCTTCCTGAGTTCGGAGAGGGGACGGGACACCGGCGGTTTGATTCCCGGGCGCTCGCTGGTGTTCGGAGCGCTGGAGCTCTGCCTCTGTGTTCTGGTCCGGAAGCTTCCACAGCTCAGCCCCAAACTGGCCGGGACCAGTCCCACTGGTGAGAGGATCACACTGTAAACATCACCACAATATGAATATCTATCTCCTGTATGTCGGCATCTTGTATCATTCCACACAGATGTTTTATTTAATTAAGTTTAGTCTGGAGAAACTACGTGATATGTCTTTTTTTAAAGTGGACCTATCAAGCTATATTTGAGTAATAGAGTGTAGGACTAAACCTATATAAGGCATATTTATCCTTTTTATTTTTCAAAATACCAAACAGATCATGCATTTTAGCCATTCCTCATTTCGCTCAATTTAACACCGTCTTTTCACGGGCTGATTCTGTGAGAACAGCACCACCTACAGGCCTGGCATACGTACTACAGCGTCTCCAGCGCTTTCCAACGGCAATGTCCGTGGCTGTCTCCTCCTGATTGGTGGAGTTAGCCCAATAGCCGTAGCGCCACTTCTGTGACGTCATAGAAGTGTTCAAATCTGGATCAGATCCGTTGCAGCCCCTTTTTAAGAGATTTGGGTACGGAGGAAAAGAGAGAGGGTTGTGTAAAAAATGTATAAAAGATGTACACAAGTGCATTTTGCATGATAGGTCCCCTTTAAATCTTTTTTATGCCATGTATACGTTAGCGGGAATGTAGATAAACATGGATGTGTAGGCAGTACTCTGTTTATTTAGACGTGATTAAAATAAAATAGAAAATGTTGTCACTTAAATAGTTAATAACCCTGATTATCTTGTTGGCCTTAATCGTGCAGGATAGCGTGTATTCAGTGATTCTTTTTTTTTTAATTGTAATTGAAAACGGCACTTTTCAAAGGTCATGGACAGTTTTTTGATATCTGAAAAGGTGTGTTAAATGAAATGCAGTCTAATGTTACAATGAGAAGATTTTCAACACAGAGCCCCCCCCCCACTTCATGAATCCCAATGTAACCCTTGATGACAGCTTCAAGATACCCCGTTACACCTGAGGGGCTCCTCAAAACTATTTGAATCTGTCTGGGGCTCTATGATAGCCTACACAGCTGAACTTAAGACACTACATTAAGGAGAAAGAGGGGGAACTACGAATGTATGTTTTTTTTTTCTCGTTTTTTTCTTGTGTCTCTTTTTATATGAATTTTTTATTTATTTATTTGTATTTATTTGTTCTGTCTTTGTATACATGTATGTATGTAGGTAGGTACGTGTATGTGCATGTGTACATGTGGGTATACATATGAGTATATGGGTACAAGTATTACTGTTACTATTCTTTATTCCCTTATCTATACATTTTCTTTTAATATTATCTTCTATATTACTTTACCTTGACCTATACAGGTATCTATCTTATTTATTTAGTTAGTTATTTATTTTACTAGCTAGGACCGGGAGGGAGGGAAAGGGGAAAAATTAATAAAAATATTGACTGTATAAATGTAAACTCATTGTGCCTGACTCAATAAAAAAAAAAAAAAGATACCCCGTTATAAGAAAGACACACAGCTGGTAATGTGATCAGAACAACACTGACCACTTTAAAAGTTGTGTTGTCTTTGGATGCTGTTAAGAAGTGTGTGTGTGTGTGTGTGTGTGTGTTCAGGTCCCAGAGGTTCAGTGTGGAGTTTGACTGACACCGACTGTCAGCTGGTGGCCTCCGCTCTGTGTGTCCTCTCCGAGCTGCCGTCCATCTGCTCCCCTGAAGGTCAGATGCTAATGCTAATGCTAACATGTTTCCCTGGTGTGTTTTTGTTGTCTCACTGACTCTTGACCCGATGCTTGTGTCTTCGTCCTGCAGGCAGCGTGTCCATCCTCCCCTCCGTCCTCTACCTGCTGCTGGGAGTCCTCAGAGAGCTGGTGCACCTGCCCAGCAGCCAGCCTGGTAACACACACACACACACACACACACACACACACACACACACACACACACACACACGTCTGCTTACTAAATAAATCAGCAATTTGACTCTCGATGTTGACTATTGTCTTTTTCATTCTCCCAGGTGCCCCGGCGGCGGGCTCAGTGGGGGGGTCAGCCCTGGGCTCGGTGGTGCAGGCGGCTCTTCAGGCTCTGAAGGCCGTGGTGACGTCTCCGATGAGCCGACAGGAGAAGAGCCAAGGAGCCTGGAGTCTGCTGCTGAGGTCCGCTCTGAACACGCTGCTGGGACTCTGGGACGCCGGTACAACACACACTTTAACGACGGAAAGAAAGTGAAACAGAAAGGCATTTCTCATAATGATAGGATAGTTAGTCGAACGATGAGTCATTCCAGTTTAACAAGCTTCATTGTCAGATCACATTCCCATCGCCTTCAATTTCTACTGACGAGAATCTCAAGAGCGGTGACTGTGAGCTCCACATTGATTCTACTCCTTCCGGTCTCTTCGACAAAAAGCAAAGCAATTTCTCCGTAGGGTTTAGGAAAATAGCTGGAAATCAGGTCTGTGGTTGAGACACATTTAAGAGACGGATCACGTTTTGTTCAGTCGGATAATCTCCACATGTCTACCCCAGGGTTTCCGCTAGAATTTTTTCTCGCCGGTCAAATGTCCGGACAGAATTTATTTTACAGGACAAATTTGAAACTTACCGGTCATGTTTCAATAATGATAATAATAATAATAATTGTGTAGCAGAGTTTCCGTTAGCAGGTAATTAACGGACTATGACCGGATATGCTGATGTTTAAAACTCAGTTAATGGGAGTCATTTTTATATTGCTTCAGTTTATAATCGTAACAGATCGAAAAATTCAGATTCATTTTCAATAAATTATTCCACAAACAACAAACAACATAATTATTACATTCAAACAAACTACTTGTAGTAGATAACGTACATTATTCAGAAGTGTACATCAACTTTGAATAATAACACGGGAGAAACGGATCCTCTCTCTCTCTCTCTCTCTCTCTCCCCTCTCTCTCTCTCTCTCCCCTCTCCCCTCTCTCCCTCTCTCTCCCTCTCTCTCTCTCCCTCTCTCTCTCTCTCCCTCTCTCTCTCTCTCTCTCTCTCTCCCTCTCTCCCTCTCCCTCTCTCTCTCCCTCTCTCTCTCTCTCCTGACAGCCCGTCAGTTTCTCATGCAGCTCCTGCAGCTCGCTAAACAGAGGGCGGGGCTTCAGGTGATCATGCAGAGCTGCGTGTCTCGGTCAGACTCAGCAGCTGATCTGATCTCTCTCTCTCTCCGGTTACACTTCACTCGCGTTCATGTCCATATGGATCAGATCCAGCTCTCCTGATCGGCCTTTATAGAGAGCACCGATCAAACTATTAAGAGTGAATATCGGCCGATAATGACCGGCGGCCGATCGATCGGAGCCTCCCTAATTATTACCAGACATTTTGACCGTCAGGTTTTGAATTTACCGGTTTTTTATAAATTTTACCAGCTAAAAACCGTTAATTACCGGCTAACGGAAACCCTGGTCTACCCTACTTTTCTAATTTTCTAATCATAAATCTAGTCGCCAGAAGCAAAATGATAACGTTGTGCTATAAAGGAGCTACAGGCGAGTCCAGCAGCACGACTTCAACGTCACGCCGACTTCAGATCCAGATTCAAACATGCAGATTCTAGATGGAACGAGTTGAAGCGTTTGTTTGAACAGTTTGCAGGAGGCAGGGACTTGCTTTCAAGCAGCACAGAAACTAACTTAGAGGAGTGTTCACGTGTTCGGCGTCATGACGTTCAACGGCCTCCACGACTTCTGTAGTCCTTTTCAGCCGCTTGGTAACAACCATCGTTTCTCAGACACGTCCACTCTTCAGAAATCACCAGTGGGGTCGCTGCTGATGGTTTAATGTCGTAGAACAAAACGTGATCCGTCTCTTCAATGCGTCTCAACCTCAGACCTGATTCCAGATATTCTCCTAAACCCTACGGAGAGATCCCATTGGCTCTGAGACGAGGGAACAGGAAGTGGAGAAATGCTGACTCACTTCCAGGTTTTAGGACGCGTCCCTGCACCGCTCTATTGACAGCATCTATACCCAAAGGTATAACGACAAGCGGTGTATCGCTGACAATAGGGAATAAAGAAATGGACTCCCGTTAAAACTGCACACAATGTATTGGGACTTCACTGAAGAACAGAGAGACACACATTTGAAAATACTGTATAAAGAACATATTGTAAACGTGTGCATGTCCTCAGGAGACTCAGTGGATCAGGTCAGTCTGCTCACAGCTCTCACCGTCTTCCTGCTCTCTGCGGCTCCTGACGTCTGCACCGCCGAGACGCTGCAGAAACTCTGTGTGCAGCGCTTCAGCAGCAGCATGGAGGCCAAAGACCCGCAGGTCAGCACCACACAGAGAGAGGGAGAGGGGGGGGGGGGTGCTGGATGTGTATTTTGTAAATTGTGTAATTTCTACTTCTATTTATTTAAAATATTCTTTATGCATGCTTCCTAATTATATTAAGCTGTCTTTGTCTCTTGACTTGCTGTACCAATGTACGTTTCCCCTCTGGGGCGAATGAAGGTATTCTGATTCAGAACACAACGTTTACATTAGTTTAGTCAATTTATGTGTCAGAAACAAAAAATATAACAATAATATATATATATTCTCTTTTTTTCTTTTTTTCACTCAGATTAATAATTATAACAAAGTACCAACAAAAAATAATAATAACAAACAAAATAAAAAAAATAAAAATAATGTTCAGATAGTCTCTGTTCATGTTCAACAGGGGCAAGAAGAAGCTTAAACAAACTTTTCTGGTCCTACCCCCTCTAACATATATTTTTCTTATAAAACATTAGGTCATCGTCATCAGCGACATGTTTGTCTTGTTAATCTTGATTAGACTCCTAAATAATACTTTCATTTTAGATCGACTTGTACAATATTTCAGTGCATCGTTACAGTTATTCCACAGACTAACACCTTTTGATGAGATGCAATGAAGTTTGGCATTTGTTCGTACGGGTGGTTTTTTGAAAACTTCAACTTGTATTGAGAGCAAAGCTTCCCAATGTGTGTTATTTTTGAATGACCTTTTAATGTCCTTGAAAATCCATTCACCCAATAACGGAGTTCTCACCAGGGAACCTATAAATCAAATCATTGCAAGTTTGAGCTCCAGGAGAAATATCGGTTTGGGATTTGAGGACGGAGGTGGAGAGAAGTCAGGTGTATGTGGCGGATAATATAAACGTCTCTTTCTCCTGCAGGTTGTGAGTCGGTGCTATCAGCTGCTAACCTCCGTGTTTCAGGCTCAGCCCGCCGTGGCCGTGCCGTACATCCAGGCCCTCGGACCACAGCTGGTTCGATTCCTGCAGGTACGGAGTCCTTAAAAAATACAAAATGTTCTTATTTTTTTTAACATTTATTAGAACAACTGTAGCTTGTCTTCAATAAGTATATGAATGGTCCAGAGAGGTTGTGTTCTACAGTCTGCCTGAATGTAGTCATGGCGTAGGTGTGTCGTGTGATTCTGTAGTTTATTGATGGCATCCCGTTGGGTTTGACGTCGTCTGAACAGGACGTCGCGCGCTCACTGCTCGATAGCGCGAAGGTCCGTTTACGCCGGTTGCTAAGCAACATCATTATGGGGAAATGCAAGTCTGCGTCCAAATGGTTGGAAGATAAGGAGGAAGGACACTCAGTACTGTATATAGTCAATGTGAGGTGAAGTGTGTCGCCAAGGTAACCGGTTAGAACTCGAAGTGGCGATGAGGTCTTAACATGTATGGAAAAAGTCTTAAAAGGTCTTGCTTGTGACTTCCTGCAGATACCCTGGATATACAAATATATATATAATACAATCAAAAAGTACAATACATAATAGTTATTATCAACAAAGCATAAGAAATATAAAAAATATAGTCCAATTAGAGGCTTACAATATTTTCATAGGGCGGTGAGGTTTAAGCCAATTTATAGTAATCATTTTAAGGGATATTAATACCAGAGCTCGAAGCATATACATCTGGTCTTTTCCAATTCCCTTTGAAGGGGTTTTTCTTATTTCAGGAAGGAACGTTTCCAATGCGTCTACAGCAGGGGGGTCAAACTGAAACACACAGTGCGCCAACATTAAAACATGGGTGCTAGTGGAGGGCCGGGCTGGTTCAATGTTTATTGCAGAACGTATTGAAATGAACTTGTTGCACATATTAAACCTGGAACTAACAAAGCTTAAACTATTGCCTATAAAAACAACATTAAATAATCAGCTGCATTCATTTCTCATGGCTCTATCTGCAGCTTCTCCAGAGTCACTTCTCATGAGTACATTTCCCCACAGGCCAACAACAGCTTCAACAAAACTATTCCCTCAGAGAGAAACCAAACATGCCCTGTTGTCGTGAGAGAGAGGAAGTGCAGAAGGAAGCATCCATTGAACTCAGGTTGCTGCTCTGAGATGCTAGCTCAGATACTTGGCGTCTCATCAGGGTGCAAGTCATCAATGTTTGGGCTCAGGCTCTGAGTGGAGGAGACCCTCAGGATGGAGGGAAGGTGTGTGTGCAATATACCGGCGGGCCAGATCTAATAGGAATTAGAAATTATCCTGCGGGCCGAAATTAAATCCACCACGGCCCTGATTTGGCCCCCGGGCCTCGAGTTTGACACATGTGCTCTAAACGTTTGGTCAGACCGTTTTGAACACATATTCATATCGTGATTGTACGATGTGTTTTCTCCTCAGAAGGTGGAGAGGAGTCGTCCTCAGAGTCAGGAGGAGCTGCAGGGGGTCCTGGAGGGAGTCCGAGCCATGGAGACCCTGATCCAGACGGCAGAGGAGACGCAGCGTGAGTGCAAAACACATTCCAGATCTAAAAAGAAGTTACGCTACGACAAGGGATTTTAGGTTTTGGGAGGATTTCATGGACAAAACCAGTTTGCACCTGGTGTGTGTGGAGGTTTGGTAGCATGACCATGGGGGTGAGCTTAGCGCTGATATCGTTTGTTGACCGTATGATTCCGTTTTGATTTACAATATTAAATATCCTTAAAACGTCGAGTTCAGTACAGACTTCATTATTTATACGCGTCACAACAATGAGCGAAGTTTAGCGTCAGAGCGGCCGTAATCAATGGCCGCCACAACAGCTGTTTAAAAGCTGTGTTTTCTGTGTCCTTGTTTGTGTCCTCAGGTCCTCAGCTGGTGGCCGTGCTGCTGCCGCTCCTCATCTCCTTCCTCCTGGATGAGAACGCTCTGGCTTCGGCCCCCCCGGCGTCTCGCTCCCTCCACGAGGCGGCGCTCAAAGACCTCATGCGCCTCGGCCCGCTGCACTCAGCCGTGTTCAGGTAACAGATGATACACAACAACAACAACAACTCAACTATCAGGAAATAACGTCAACATGTGTCCCCTCTTTTTCATGTCTCTTCTACATCAACATGTGTCCCCTCTTCTTCATGTCTCCTCTACATCAACATGTGTCCCCTCTTCTTCATGTCTCTTCTACATCAACATGTGTCCCCTCTTCTTCATGTCTCTCCTACATCAACATGTGTCCCCTCTTCTCCATGTCTCTTCTACATCAACATGTGTCTCCTCTTCTCCATGTCTCTTCTACATCAACATGTGTCCCCTCTTCTCCATGTCTCTTCTACATCAACATGTGTCTCCTCTTCTCCATGTCTCTTCCACATCAACATGTGTCCCCTCTTCTTCATGTCTCTTCTACATCAACATGTGTCCCCTCTTCTCCATGTCTCTTCTACATCAACATGTGTCCCCTCTTCCTCATGTCTCTTCTACATCAACATGTGTCCCCTCTTCTTCATGTCTCTTCTACATCAACATGTGTCCCCTCTTCTTCATGTCTCTTCTACATCAACATGTGTCCCCTCTGTGGAAAGAGACTCTGAAAGTTTCAGGAACAAAGATTTTCTCTCTTTTTGATCCATTTCTATAAAAACCTGTCTGAAAATGAGCTGATCAGATTTTGGCCACTTTATGATGTCATCACGATGTGTTGTCTTGTGTAACCATTAGCCAATCAGCAACAAGGTAACCCCCCCCCCCCTTATCACCTGAATCTCCTCTAGAGCTCCATTGAGTTCTTTGTAACCAGATGTCTCTCAGAGGGGCGTGGGGAGGGGCTCCTTACTTTCATCTGAAGTAACAGACAGAGAATCAGCACTTTGGAAACAGGGCTGAAACAGAGGGGATTATGGGTAATGCTGCAATGATCTGTTTGGTGATTCAGCCAATCAGAGACAGGCTCTGGATATATCTGAGCCCTGGGATATATTGATGAGAAACAGTTTAATAGGAGACCTTTTTAATAAAGGACCTTTCCGGATTGATGTGATTTGTTTCCTCCCCCTCAGGTCTCTCATCGCGTCGTCTCCTCACCTGAAGTCTCGTCTGGAAGCGGCTGTGAAGGGAAACCAGGAGAGTCTGAACGCCAAAGCTAGCAGCGCTAACCCCGCCGCCAAGTTGTCCCCCAGCATCACGCTCAAAACCAACTTCCTGTGAGACCGTTCAGCCGAAAAAACAAACAAAGATGGAGGTTTTTGTTAACACAAATGCACCGTGCTGCGTTCACTGTCCCCTCCGGACAAGCAGCACTCTTGTTGCCTGAGAATCTGAAGGGTAAGATGGAGAAGAAAGACAGATCGTTTGAAGTTCAACAATCTTTATATCTCACTTCTTCCACACGATGCATGTCACGTAATCACACATCACTGTTATTGATCGTCTTATTATCAATCAGTCAATAATCGAACTGAGCAAAAATCATTTCATGTTTTTATCGCTAAGAAGATTTTAAGGAATGAGACCATTTTAAAACTGACTGAAGGAGGGACTTGAACACGTTCTCTTCGGGGTGGCGTCAGGGGAACACAGAGTGGACTCTGAATGAACTGATTTAGAGCTGACGGAAAGGATGTCAAAGATTTGGGAAAAACGCTAAATTCTGAGATAAAAGTTGGATAATTTTAACTGATTTATGAGTTTAAATAATTCAGACTTTATGAACTTCATATTGACAATAAGCTGCCTTCATCTCTGATTTAATCGTCCACATGTTTCTTTGAATGTTTTTGCAATTTTAAGATATCCAAAAACCCTCTTTGGTTTTTGAGTCTAAATAGAAACATTCTTTTGAAACTGATTGTCCAAAATTGGTTTTGAAAAAAACACTAATTTCATTCATAGATAGTCCTATAAGTTACACAATATGATCATATGTTTTAATATTAATAATGATATTCTCTATTATGTTTTGTAAAGAACAAAAATAACTGTTTGGGTGGTAAAAAAACCTAAAATAAACAAATATAGTTCAGAAAAATCAATGAAATGTGAAAGTACTCACAAAATAGACAAAGTAGTGCAATAGCATAATGTTTTACCGAAACAGATCTTTGTTCAATTGTAAACAAATTCAGTTTGCACATCCGATATCTGGGGCCTGTACTACGAAGCAGGATTTTCTCTTAGCGGCTAACTTCAGGGAAAACTCGGGGTTTCCGGTCCTACGAAGCTGGTTCTCTTTTTAGCGGGCTAGATCTCCATGGTAACTTATGCTGAACGGCTAGCTTGCTCCGGAGCAGGTTAGATTCCAGGCTAAGAGCTCAACTCAGTGAAAGCACCGCCTGCTGACCAATCAGAGCTCAGTGTGCGGAGTTTAAAGCGATCAAGTCATATCACAGGAGAAAGGAAATACAGAAAAGCTGCCGTCGCAGGAAAGACGGCCGGCAGAAATCACCGACTGTGTGAACGTGAACATTAATAGAATATCACCTCCATCTTCAGAGCAATCTGACGATTATTACATTAGCGTTAAGAAAGCTTACTTAAATATCGGCCACAACATAAGTAACCGGATCAGAGTACATTAAGTACAGTCCGCGGCATATCACTTCATAATGTATCATATATCTCCTGATCTGAGTCAGCTGAGCCGTATCTGGCCGTGCAACACTCAGCGTCACACACTGGATGCAGAAGTATTATTTTAAGCAACACATTAAGTTGAGGAAACACTCGAGACAAATGTAATGAAAGTCAGATCGTGTGTTAGACGGGCAGTGATATCATAAACCTGTTAATGTACGCATTCAAACACGTGTTCTGTTCCAGCTGTATTCACCTTGCAGGTGCAGCTCTGAGGCTTTGATCCTGATCAAGTGTTTAAGTCATGGATGTTTAAAGTTTAACTTCTTCATGTGTCTAGTATTAGAGTTCACTTTTCATTCAGGAAGTATGACGCTGCGCTGTCAGTACGCTTCTCCATGTTTGTGATTGGTCGAATGCTCCAGATACCACCCCTTTCATGTGAACACGCACCTAACTAGATAGGATACGTCTGGCTTGAGCGATCCACTTGATAACCCGCGTCGTAGTACAGCTTAGCGACAGCGCGTATGTTTTGGATTAGGCCAACCGGCTAACTCAAACATATCCAGGTTCGGTTGAACCGGCTTCGTAGTACAGGCCTCTGCTTCAGTGTTGTCATACAATTTCATTTTTTATATATTTTATTCAACATGTAACATGACTTTACAAGATATACCATGGTGTCATACAGACCACCAGATGGCAGCAGGACATTATAAGATTTCCCCAAAACATCAAATTCTCAGAGTTTTGACTTTTCTCAACAACACAATCTACCATAAAGGATGCATGTTAAGTAGAGGCAGTGAGTTGGACCAATCACAGGAGAGCATCATAAAGAAACTCGATGCCTTTGCCGATAAATAAAGAAGGGAAAATGAAACTAACACTGTGCTTTTTGATGAGGTCTGGACGTAAAAGGGAGCATTCATTTTGAAATGACTGTCATCTCTCGAAGCAATCTGAAGTTAGCGGTAGATAAAGCTGCTTTTCTGCATCACAACAAATCGAGGTCTTCCTTTCACCCTGGCGTGAATGAATGAATGTCAAGAACAGAGAAGAGCTCAAAGATATGAAAAGGATTTTTATTTGTATTAGTCAAATGTTAATATGTAAGGTTTAATGTCGACAAATCACATGAAAACACAAACTGAAGATTGTTATGAATCATACGGTGGCCTGTAAGGGACTTTTTAGTCGTTAGCACTTTAGATAAAAAGACACTATCGTGTTTTATCAGTTTGAAGAATGTACGTTTGTTTGGTTTTAAAATACTTGTATTGTCTGAATGTCAACATTCATATCAGTGAAGAGAATAAAGACATTTCTAACATGATGTCCTGCATAATAAAACACTAAATCATTACCTGCAATAAGTAAAATAACCAGGTGAGCTTCTGTCTTCCTCTGTGCTTCACACACATGCTCACACCAGCAGTATTAGTGTGTTTAAATGTGTGTGTGCTCACCTGGCCGACTGCTCTGTGAACTGTCCAGCTGTTGCCTGAATGACTGAGTTAACATGATGTTTTCTAACGACACAAGTGAATAAAAACATGTTTTTTTCTTCTAATTCACAGTCAAGTTTTCTTTATTTGTCCTCAGTTTGTTAAGTGAACAAACACTGGTGATGAGTGATGAGGTACATATTTATTAGTCGCCTCTGAAACTCATATTTTGCAATACAGCAATTGTTAAGTAAATACATATAGCTATAATACCACACAGCATCATAAAACATTTTAAAATATATATTTTAAATTAAATGTAGGATATTAATACAAAATATATATTCAACAGTTGTTGTTTTTTGTAATTATTATAATTATTTTGAAACGCAGCGCCCCCTTACGTCTGCTGCGTCGCCACAACATGCTAACTTCAGGGACTGTCGTAAACCCAAGAATAAACAAGATGAAGCGTGATTAAGTGATTTCATTTTTTACATTTACATTATACTACTCCTAAATGTGTTTCATACTCTAACTGTTGTTACCTTCCCCCATTCCAACATAGTAACTAAGAGAGTAAACCTTGTATTTAACCTTTTTTAAATACAATTCAAACTTAATTTCAGAATCAGGTTTAATACTATGTAGGTTTTAACCATGCAAGGAATGTAATAATATTATTTAAATAAACAGGAAATACAAGTATGGTCTTTGTATGCTATGCACCATTTACACCAAAGCAAATTGCTCGTATGTGTAAACCTACTTGGGAAAAAAACGATTCTGATAATTAACGTTTTGGGTGTGTTGTATTTCCGAGCTGACGAGCAGCTCCTGAACGCGGCAGCAGCAGTCGGCTCGGCTCTCCATTTCGGTCTCCTGTGTTTATCGACTCTCCGTCACTCTGACCTTTTTTTTTATACCGGTTCTGAAGATATGGGAACGCCTTGATTAAAACTCTGAATCGGCGAAACACACGGCTATTCACCCATCATTTGGACCTAGGAGATCCTAAGACATAAACCGCTACTGCACGTCTCAGAGCCGAGAAGAAAAACACGGTGAGTGGCTCATCATCCCGCAGGTGAATCCGACCAAGAGCCGGGTTGGCTCGTATTGTTTGTCCGAGGATGAGCTGCGGCCTCTCGGCTCTCCCGGAACTCGAGCCCCGCGGCTTGTGTTTCGAGTCGAAGGCCGCGTAAACATTTAGCTCAAAAAAGGAAAATACCGCTTTAAAAGACACACGGCGTGGTAACAGGTTATGTAATTCTTGATGTGGCAGGTTTTCCTTTTGTTATAATTACGGGTTTATTAAAAAAAAAAACGAAAAATATGCTGGTACTCCAGTTAGCGTTTAGCTTAGCTAGCGTGGTGTTAGCATGCTAACTGTAGCCGGGTTTCGTTACTTCTAACACAATTATATACATGATAAATAACCAACAAGTAATGTCGTCCATCACTGCTGGATTCGTGGCTATAAATGTATGGCATTTTCTGTGAGTTACAGTTTGTTTTAGAGGCCTGACAACATCGCAGTTGTTAATTAGCACAGGGAAGCTAACGGCTAGCTTTATTCTCAGTAACTGTAATACCCTGACTGTATATCCGACTGTAAATCTGCCACTAACACATCAATATCCTCTTATGTAGCTTTGTGTTTGATTACATAATTTGGCTTCCTGTGTCCCAGACAGATGATGAAACCTAGGGTTACTGTTGCTATCTTTGTTAGAAATGCACCATGTAATTTCCCCTGTTTTTACTCTCCTGTTGTGGCCGAGTTGCTGACATTGTGCAAGTTTGAAGTCACAAACAAAGGAGGTTTGTTCAAGAAGGGCAGAGGAGAATGGAAACATAAAGATTGATACTTTATTTATCCCAAGTAGGAAACATATCTTGTCACAGCAGCATGTTGACAGTCTTATCTACAAGAATAACAAAATTCCTGAACATTGAATACAAATTAAAATATGTACTTATTCGCAGTTAAAAAATACTTATATTCAGAGGATTATCCAAATATGACAAACTATACAGAATAAATAATACTCTAAAGTCACAACTATCAGAAGAGACCAGTGTTTTAGTTTTTATTCAGTCATGGAAGAAGTACTTTGTAAAAAACAAACAATATATCTCCATATTGTGAAGCAGAAAACAGCATTCTCTGCTTTAATTGCATTTAAAACTACCCCGATAATTAATTATCTATGTAGTTTCTGTAGCAGATAGTATTCATAAAATGTGTTTGAAAGAGGCATACATTTTACATACCAGTTAAATTCCCAACCTGCTAAGCCAGAGACCCTTAAGACTTATAACTACCTCTAAACATTGGTTAAATAGCTAAGATGCAATCAATAGGGACATAACAAAAGGATTTGAGAGTAGAGGACCTCGCGTTCAGAGTATTCAAGCTTTCAAATAATGTTGTAACACATATTCCCTTCAGTTATCTTTGAAAACACATACAGAAAAACAACATTTCTGTACTTTAAATAACCGTCTTGTACACGCAGACCTCTGCAAACCACTCTTAAAAAGGTCGTACAAATAAGTGTACTTCTTTTATACATGCTTTTTTTTTTAAGAGTCTTATGGGAAAGTGAATTGTGTAAGCAGCCTGTGGTTGAGCTTTTTAGATCCACCCCTCTGCTGTTCTGGATGTTTCTATCATATCTCACTATCTTCATGGCCAGATGGAGTACAATTAGTTTAGATGTTAACATTTTCCTTTCTATGACTTGTTCTCCATGGATACAGAAATATAATTGACAGTGATCAGACAAAGTAAAGGAGTGAACTATCACATTTCAGGAGTTGGAAACACAGGATTTCGCACCGAAAGGCAACATATTTTAATATCTGTAAGTGTTTAAGTTATTTGTCTTTCTTACTAAACCTCAGTTTGTTTCCATTTCATTCAGATATTCTTGTCCTTGACCTAGTCTTCAGTTTTGTTTTCGGTGAATGACTGATTCATTAATCAGCCGCATATTTGACTTCAGATTCTTCATTATGGAGCTTAAAACAAAACTGACAATAACAAAAATGATTAGGCAGATTTATTGTGCGCTGATGATTGGACAAAACCAGACATTTGGAGACTTCACCTTTTGATGCTTTGAGAAATTGTCATTAGCACGTTCGCTATTTTTCTTATATTCGACAATCCCAATGACTTTAAAGCCGGTAATGCCATGTGCGAAATCAATTGTCAATTGATCTGACCCTCAGAATTAGTATTGGTGCCAAATACTGATTAATGATTTGGTTTGGCCACGATGTGACGATCCATATTAAAGCTTGTTTGTCAAGTTCTGCTTTCAGGATGACTGTATACTCAGAGGCTGTACCCGAATATTCGTTCGTTGGAGTACTATTTGGGTTTCAATTTCGTTATTCTTTTTTTTCGGTAGCCTTGCTGCACTGCGGCTGCCAACTTGAATTTATTGAAATCTCCAATATCAAAAGCTTGTGCCTCTTCGGGGGGTGCTAACACTTAAGCTTAAACTTCATCGTTTACTTTCTCCGTCTTTTATATGAAGATAGGCCTATGACATTTCTCCGTCACGTTGTTTCCATAGCAACAACAACGAAAGTATCAAACACAATGCAATATCCTTTTCAATTAGAACACACAAATTGGGTTATTTACATTAACAAATAACTATAAAACAACAATACTGTAGAATAACAAAATGAATGCCGTGAATAAACTGAAATACACGTGTTGAAGCGGTTCGCTGCTGATTACTAGTTTTGAATAAACTTTCTTAAATATTCATAACTCATATTCTCGTATTCGAATACCTGAATAATTTCGGATATACGATCAATTGTTCCCATCCCTATTTTGAGCCCAGTTTACCTTGTTTTGCTCAGTGTGGATTTGATCTGCTGATGTGATTAAATTAGTCTGTCTGAGAGACACCGTGTGTTCTGTCTAAAATAACTTTCGCAGCCTGCACACAAGGGAACGGCTCGATGAGAAAGCGTGTTTACTTTCTTGCAACCCCATTTAGATTTTGTGCAATGTTTATTTGTAGTTGCATCACATATAAATTCACTTGGTCTTAAACAGGGCTGCACGATTGAGAAAAAACAAGCAACTGCCATTATTTTCACTTATATTGCAATTACGATATGACTCAAGTATTATGACCGAAAAATATATGGTGTTATATTTTTAAGAGAAGCTGTAACAAACGAATATCTCTTAAGTGTGTAGAGAAGAATTTATAGTCCAGAATATCTCTGCGTCTCCACAACACTTCTCCTAAATGTATTTTAGCACACATTTAACCTTGAATATCGATTCGAATATCCCCCTTCTTTCGATTTCCATATCATTTGGATTCAGTGTGCAGCCCAAGTCCAGCATTTCATACAAAAAGGATTCCCACAGACCTGCATAGAGCTTCGGCTTTGAACTCTGCCTTTAACCTGCAACTCGAAAGTGCACACAGGACTCCATGAAGGGGTGAAAGCAAAACCATGTGACCGACTGAGTCCCCGGGGGCTTGAGAGGGTAGGGAGGGGTCGTGGCTCTCTCTGGACGGTCGTGATGATTAATCTGTTGATAAGAGGATCTGTCCAGAGCAGCCGGTTCGTATCCAGACTGACTGACAGGCCGGATGGCTTCAAATTAGGCTCTAATCAACTTATCCTGGACCCATCAGACTCCCAGCGTGCCATGCTGCATTGCTATGATACCAGACGGTGTGTTGTGATCGAGATGTTAAGGAAAACCTGTTTGTTTGTCAGCGGGATTAAAGAAAAACTGCCTTCTCTTGATACAATTTGGACGAAAGGTGTACCAGAACCTAATGGATCGAATTCACGGCACAGATTCACCCATTAGGCTTTTTATCACGTATGGAAAGCACTTTAACCGGTATCTGCACTCTGCACCTCCAATTACCTTTTTTATTTTATTAAAACGGGGGAAACTGCACCTCGTTATTACAAAATAATCTGTCTTCTGATGTGATGATCGTTTCTCATTTTTCAAGCCAAGTATTTAATGCTTCCAGGTACTCGGAATATAGATGTTTCTATCATTATTAATATATAACGTTATGTATTTGGGTCTTGTCGGACAACAAGGCAATGCTGCTGTCTTTAGGAATGATTATTGTTAGACGTTTGATATGAAAAGGGATTTTCCACGCTTGACATTACTATTGGTTCCTGTTTTTATTCTTGTAGCATAAGATTGGTTTAAATTGTCTACGAGGAAATGGTTGACTTGATCTCGTGTCGAAGCATTGGTACATTAGGAAATACAATAAAAAAGTGAAACGCAATTGTTTACACTGGGAACTTTCAACCAACACCTGAAGACTGCGATAATTTTATTTTGTTTAATTTCCTCAAACAGATCCGGCATTTCTCTGCTGTGACTTTAGTCAACATATACACGAATACTGATTTATTATCAATAATTGAAAAGCCTCTCCTTTTATCTAAAAAGCCAAGAATCTTCACATTCCACAAAACATTTCTCTGCATCATTTATTAAACAGAATGCATGCAGTCGTCCTCGGCTTCGTCTGGACTGAGAGCTTTTTTTTTTTTAATCCTCCTGACCCCGCAGCAACAGACAGACAATCAGTTGTGCTTAACTTGTTCCTCAATTGAGAAGATGTTTTTGCATTTCTCTCACATTCTGGCTATTAACTAACGGGTTCCTTTTTTCCAGTAAGCCTACATTTGACTCTCGGTACGTCTCTGAATGGGCACGACATGTTTTCTTTGTTGTAAATGCAGAAACGTTAACAATAGAAGTGACAGACTTCAGGACAGACGTCACACACCCTCCCCCCGACCCAAAAAAAGTGTGTGTATTGATTTTATCCTCTGACTACATTTTGATTGTACCAGGCAACGCTTACATGTCTGCAGCTGAGTTTCAAATGTCAGATTTAGCTGTTATAATGTTAAAAACAGATCAGACCTGACTGGTTTGGCTTTATGGAGCTGAGTTTCCTTCCACACTCTGTTATAACCTTCATTAAAAGCTCTTCACGCTGAATAATGTTTCCGCTTGAGCAGAGCCCCAGATTTTCATATCCAAGTGCTTAACATTTGCATATTGGCTGGTTTCAGTTGACAGTGGAAGATCTATGAACCCCCCCCCCTGCCTGTCAGACGAGATGCAGGGTGTAAGAGCTCTGAGGTTCAGATTAGCGGCAGACGGTTCCTGTAACGACAACACGCTGTTAAATTAGCTCCAGGCCCTGAGCTTCCTCTGGGACTCTTTTAGTGTAGTGCGTCTGTTGTTGCTTTTATTTATTTGATTTAAAACAATATGAAAGCAGACGGGGTCCTCCTGGGTTTAAATAAATGCTTACAGAATATATTATACATACATACAATACGTCCTTGCACACACATCTACACGTGTATCTCCGTGGATGCTCCAACAGTATGAGCATGCATGTAGGGCTAAGAAAGGCAGGGTTACATCGAGGGATGCTCCGATCGATCGGCTGCCGTGATTGGAGCAAAACACACACTAAGAGTTAGACCTAACACACTTTGCTATTTTATCTACCTCTGCAACAAGCTACACTATTTATAAATATGTTTATTCTTCACTGTCGGGTTACTCATTACTGGATCAGTGCATGAGAGAGAGGGAGAGAGACGCTTCCGTGTTATTCTCCAAAGTTAATGTAAACTTGAATAATGTACTTCATTTGAATGTAGTAATGATGATGGTTGTTGTGGAAGCGCCAGTGAACGAGCATTAACTGAGTTTTAAACATCACTTTAAATGGAAGACCCCATAGGCCCCGCCCACTCGATCGGATCGGCGCCCAAAATTGGCGATCGGAGCATCCCTAGTTACATCACACTCTCGGGGTCTTTGGGTCACTTTGTCCACGATTTACCTTTTTTAATTCTCTGTCCTGGGTCTACGATTCGTCCGGCTGCAGATGACGTTGGGTTTATCAGGTCTTGGTACAGGGTTCTGTTTAGGGATGCCAGCGATTATTCGAATATTCGCTACAGTCTCCATAATCGAATATTATTTTTAAAAATCGATTTTATTTATATATATTTTTTTTATTATTTATGTATTTTTTTTTTTTTTCTGACTTAGTTTCAACCAAAATATATATATATATATATATATATGCTAATAATAGTAATAGTATTAATAATTGTCATTGGTCACACCACCAGTTTGTTGGGGTCGGTCGAATAATCGATTATTATTCGCCAGGGCTGCCGAATAATCGATTTTGATCATGGTCAGTTTCTGGCGTGTGTTCACCCGAGACCTTTGTGTTGAATTACCCTGACCCCATCTCGTCAGATCGGCACGTGCCGGACATACATCCTGCATGAAAAGCTTAGACAGCTGCTCCGTCTTCCAGGAATTATTTGGGCTGTACTGGAAAGGGTGAAGCTCAGCAGATTCATTGATACTGTTGACATTCAAATTGTTAATCAACATTTAGATGCTGCGGCGCTGGGACAACATTACATAATAACAAACACTGTTACCGAAATCAGAGGCGGGTTTTCTTTATCAACATCTTAGATCAGTGGCAGATGGGGTCGGGAACCGAAACTCGGATCCAGGTGAGAACCGATAAGAAAATGCCGGGTTCGGTTCTGCTTAACGGTTCCTAAACACGGTAGACTCTGTATTCCACCAGGTCTGTCTGCGCCGCGGTGACCCGGTGGAATACAGAGTAAGGGCGGACTGGCCATCTGTGTGTTCTGGAGAATCACAGAACGGCCGGTCTTCGCCCTTCATTTTTTTAAGCGGCATCATGTAAGTTGCGCTGCCAGGCGACAGAGGTCTACAGTTGCCCCGCAGCGAGGCTCCCCCGCCCCCCCGTAGACGGTTCACGAGCTCAGTCACTTCATAACACCAAAGATGGATCGCGGTAAACGCTCTGAAGGGAGACTCCACTCCACTAACAAAGACAAGGCACTGAGCTATGCCTGTTAACAGCTCGCCACAGGCATAGCTCTGTTAAAATAAAGCACAGCTATTGTGCAATACATTTCTATTTTTTTTGTTGTAAAAATGTCAGTTAAAGCTTAAAAGAATAAAGATATTTTTGTTATCTAAATGTTTGACTTCTTTCTTTTACAATTTTGGAATCAAAACGCGGAATCGATAAGAACCGGAATCGATTACATTTCAGACGTTACCCATCCCTAGTGGGAGATGGACCGCAGAAATAAGAGTTGCATTAAACCTCCGCTCCTACCCTTTGCCTTTAATACCTTCCTGTACATATGATCAAAATGGACCTGTGTAATCAGATTATAGTCATCCAGGAATTATCCACTGCTGTGTAAACAAGTCTACAAGAGGCCTTCCAGAAGTGTCTCCTTCCTGCATTAATTACCCTGTGTACAAACAGAAAATACGTGGAAAGTAAATAAGGTTATCAAGTCATGTTTTCACTTTAATTTGACATTTGACATTAACTTCTTATGTTTATATGAATATCTATTCTTACTTTAAATTCTAATTTATACATTTTTTTTATTCTACCTTTTTTATTTATTTCTGAATTGAAGCAACTGTCAAACCAAGTTCCCCGGGATAACCAAAGCATCTTGATTCTCTTCCTCTGTTGCCGGGTCATTAAATGTCTCCATTGTTTTGTTTTTTCAGATAAAGAGACTACATGTCCCAGAAACCCCTGCTGTGAGAGCGAGCAACTACTTCTTCTTCTCTTGTCCGTGTTTTTCCTCTCTCCTTCCTTCCGGTTGGTTGGATGAGTCCCAAACAGCGACAAAATTGTGAGCAGTGATTGGGCGCTGAGCCGGACCGGGTAGCCAACGGGGAGCCAGGTAATAACCCGAGAGAAGGTACAATTATATAGTATAATTAAGCAAGTGATATAATGAGCATATACCACGGCCTGAAGTGAGCTATTGCTTTTATAAAACGGTTACCAAGTGTGGCAATATGAAAAAAAAATACACACTCTAATTTAAATAGTTTTTATTAGTAAATAATGATGTTCAAAATAAAATAGTCCCTCCTTTGCCTTCTGCACAAAACATAGTGCGAGGTGGTTGCTATGCAACAACACTAACAGCTAGCGAACATATTAGACAGAGAGCGTTGATCCATTATTTGGCTATTTATTTACATTTATGTGTATGTTGCCGTTTATTGTGCAGCCACTGAAAACCTGTCCAGCATCAGTAGCATGGCTTACGAGGTTACTTGGATAGGTTGAGGTTGTTCTATCTAGGCTGTTGCTTGGCATGGTGAGAATATTGCTCCACTTTCTCGGGTCCCCGAGATTCGGCTTCCAGCAGCTCTGGAGAGTATTCGCGCCTGTGGCCACTAACGCTCATCATTTCTCTGCTTTGTTTCAAGACCCGCATCAGAAAGCTTTTGAATGGTGGCACTTCTCCAGTTGGTCTACCTGCTCTTCACGGAGCTCTGCATGTCGTCGTTTAGGCACTCCTCAATCCACTCCTCCATAGTGAGACCCCCCGGAGGTCGAAGTTAATCTTAAATGTTTCCATCTTATGCTTTGTAAGTTAGTTAGTTTCGTAATGTAGACGTAATGTAACAGTTGTAACGGTTGTAGCTTTTTCTCAGACGCGGAGGGATACTACAATTCTACCCGTGATATACGCTCATTATATCACGGCTAAGAACCAATCAGATTGCTTGATTTGACTTGTCCGTTTCATAATATTATATATATATATATAATAATATTTCAAGCAGGTTCACAGAATAATTAGTTGGATTAAAACAAGGGGAACTTCACTGTCCTTTTTCAAGTAAAACACCCAAGTATTTGATGGCTGCTGGTTCCTAGAATATATACTTCTTCTTGCATTATTATTAATATATTAAAGTTATATCTTTGGGATTCGGACAGACGGTCAAGAAAAGAATGTTTTGCCTCGATGAATGATACTCATACTCGGCCTCATGACTCATGGTGTGTTGCCAGACTCCATGTTGACTGTTACCTTGGTCCCTGTCATTAAGGACAGAGCGGGCAAGGTAGGGCGCTTGGATAACTATAGGCCAAGTGCTCTGGCCAGTGTGTTATCCAACGTCCTGGAAAGAATTTTGTTGGATAGACTATGTTCTTATTTACGTACCTCAGATAACCAGTTTGGCTTCAAGGCTAAGCATGCTGCTGAGCTATGCAGCTATGCTTTGAAGGAAATGGTAGAAACATATAGAAGACTGAATTCCACTGTTCTGATTGGTTCATTGATGCTTCGAAGGCTTTTGACCGAGTTAACCGTCATAAACAGTTTTTAAAATGGAGACAAAGAGGTGTGCCTATCGGTGTAATTAGGATCCTGGCTTATTGGTATGCCGACCAGAGCATGCGGATCAAATGGGGGAAGGCAGTCTCTGCGCCATTTGGTGTTGGTAATGGAGTCCGCCGGGGGGGCTCCTCTCACCGAGCCTTTTAATATCTATATTAATGATCTATCAGATGATTAAGTGTCTGTAAAACAGGGCGTGTGATTGGTCATGTGATTGTAAACCGTCTTATGTATGCCGACGATCTGGCAATTGTTTCTCCTAGCAGTGCTGGATTTCAACAGATGCTAAATGTTTGTTCTGATTACGGAGTCATATTTGACAGGTGCTGTCTGTTTGCTGTAACACGAAGTATCTGGGACACATCATCACAGGTGAAATGGCTGATGATGATGACATGTATAGACAGCGGCGTGTCTTATATACAAGCTAACATGTTGGCTAGGAAATTCTCTTGGTGTTCAGATAAGGTTAAAGGTGGGGTAGGTAAGTTTCAGAAACCGGCTCAAGATACACTTGTTGTTGTATTCCATGGAATGCTCTTAACATCCCGATAGCAATGAATATCTGAAGTGCTTTGACAACAAATCCATAAAAAAATGTCATCTGTAGAAGCCGTGATACTGTTTTTAAATGTAATACTGTAAAAAGTACAACGATGGATGGCCTACCTGCCTGTCAGCCTTCCATCGGGGCACAGACTTATCTCGTGCCCTCATTGGTCATGTGCGCGTTACTGTGTGTTGGGGGAGGGGCTCTGTGAGGAAGTGGCAGATTTTCTCCGGTTGTGTATTTTCAAATTCTAGCGATCTCGAGCCGGTTTCTCAAACTTACCTACCCCACCTTTAAGTTGAACCTCTTGAGAGCGTATTGCACTCCTCTCTCTACTGCCCCCTTGTGGTCAAGTATAAGAAGGCGAGCCTCCGGAAGCTCCAGGTTGCATATACTGACTGTTTGCGTATACTGCTTAGAAAACCAAGGTGGTGCAGTGCAAGTGAAATGTTCTGTAACGCACGAGTCGACACGTTCCACGCTCTCTTGAGAAATCTGTTCATCTGTCGATCGAATGTTTCTCATAACTCGGTCATTACGCTGCTTTCAAATCCGTGTCTCGGTGCTGTACGATACCAGGCACCTCTGTGGAAACATTGGTATGACTGCCTTTTTTAATTTATATTTGAGTGTTGTATGTTTTGTAATAATGGACTAAGAGTCTCTTATGATGATGATGATGATGATGATGATGATGATGATGATGATGATGATGATGATGATGATGATGATGATGATGATGATGAATCAAGGAAGTAATTGATAGACATTTGATCGGAAAGGGATTTCCCCGTGCTTGGCCTTAATATTTGTTCCTGGTAATTCGATTGGAAATGTAAATTGAGGAAACTGTTCACTCGCCTCAGGTTAAAGGAAATGATTGATGGACTTTTCAGTAGCATTGATATATTAGAAAATACCATTCAGGATAGGACGGCAATTTGTTTAACACTTTATTTTTGAAAGTTTTCATAAGAGAGAAAAATCATGCAGAATGTCATTGAGCAGTCAAATACATACTGCAGATGCAACAGTGCACATTTCAACCAGACTGCCAAAAATCATGTATCAAACATACCCCCCCCCCCAGCGTGAAAGAAAACAACACGGTTTATCTAAACTGAGTAAATGAGACGAGTATACACGTTCTCATAATAGACAAAGGGCACTTCATTGACTGACTTTTTGTGTCCCTGCAGGCTAGCCATCATGGCGGACGTGGACCCGGACACCCTGCTGGAGTGGCTGCAGATGGGCCAGGGCGATGAGCGGGACATGCAGCTCATCGCTCTGGAGCAGCTCTGCATGCTGCTGCTCATGTCTGACAACGTGGACCGCTGCTTCGAGACGTGAGTGTTTTGAGCTTAAAGGTCCATACGTCTCCGTAAGGACAGGTTCCTCGAACACAACACGAGCGTAGCGTGTCTTCACGTGGTTATGTCTCATCTGAAAGGAGTGCTGACGGAGAGCCGGGAGGAGCCGTACACACCGCGGTGTTTGCGTGGCTGTGTCTTTAGTTGTAGGCACAGTGGCGATCTGTTGTTATTAGCATCTGGTTAGCTAGCTATGCTAACGAATTTAAAGAGCTGTTCTACAACCAGGTGGAAGAGAGCTCTCCTGAGAGGCTCAAATAACCTCAGCTCAGTGAGGTTCAGGCACACCTTGATATGATCATTATAGTTATTAATGAGACTAAATGAAAAACAGGTATAAAATACTATATGACGGTAACAAAAAAGTTGTTACAAATAACAAGAATACAGTTTAAAAGGGGATTTGTAAAATATCCAAAAAGAGGAATCTGTTCACGGTACTATTTCACAGTTTTGTTTTATGTCTTAGAAATAGTTATGTTGCATTATTGTTGTAGCCTTGGACTTAAGCATTTGAACTTATACTTGACCCTCCCCTCTCTCTCTCCTCTCCTCCCAGCTGTCCTCCTCGCACGTTCCTCCCGGCGCTCTGTAAGATCTTCCTGGATGAGAGCGCTCCGGATAACGTGCTGGAGGTCACGGCCAGAGCCATCACCTACTACCTGGACGTGTCTGCGGAGTGCACCCGGAGGATTGTGGGAGTGGACGGAGCCATCAAGGCGCTGTGCAACCGGCTGGTGGTGGTGGAGCTGAACAACAGGACCAGCAGAGACCTGGCCGAGCAGTGTGTGAAGGTAGGAGCCTGGGGGGGGGGGGGGGGTTGTTTTACTGTAGATTGTGACTGAACTGAAAGGGCTATCTGTTAGCCTGAAGTCACAAACTGTTGCTCTGGTCTTCCTGCTTTAGGGGGATCTGTAAGCTATCGTAATAATTTAGTAAGGGGGTCCGAATCTTTGTAAACTTCTGCACCGGCTCTTTTAGAGTGTACCAAATGTAAGGAAGTGCATAGTGTCTCTTATCCATCTAGTAAAATGAGGAGGTGCTTGCTCAAATATATAAAATATTCTTGCAATATTATTCGCCCTGAAAAATACAACTGTACACTTTCTGAATTCAGGTTTCTCCCTTTATCCGAACTAAGACTATTACCCCATGGCAAAATAACTTCATTCAAACATCAAAATAAATGTTCCTGGTTAGTCTTCCCACTTGTCCACCAATCACCAACTCTGTTTAAGTCAAAGTAACCCTTACGGCCCGTCTACACTACAGGCATCGAAAAATGCTTTCAGCGCTTCGCCCATTCATTTGAATGGGGTGACGTAGAAGATTTTTAAACTTCGCCGAACTGCATTGTGGGGAGCGGAGCATGGCTTTGCATCACGAGTATCTATCGGCATCAAAAGTTGAACAATGTTCAACTTTTGAGGCTCGATGCTTGATCAGCCAATCAAATCCCGCGTATGCAAATCTGCCAGTACAAGCGCTAGTCAATCAAACCGCGTGTATGCTGGGAGAGAGTACGCAGGTCATTTCCTCATATTCAAAAATGTTTAGCGGTAGTGAATCACCTGGTGCTGTTTGATCAGTCTCTCTTCACCTCCCGGGATACAAACCGGAGGAGCGAGGCATGGAGGGAGGTGGCAGAGGCAGTGGGTGAAACTGGTAGGTTTTCGCCTGTTTGTGGATTTTATATCCAGTTTACTTCGTTTTAACATTGCTATTGCTTTGTATGCCGGGGGCGGGAGATTCCTGATTGGTTGTTGCTCGCCTTGGGTGCGAGAAATCGCCAAGCCTCAGACACGCCCAGCTTCAAGATTTTTTTATGCCTGTAGTGTAGACGGGCCGTTAATTCACAGAGGTGTCTGTCAACATTTTGCGCTATGCCCGAAGTTCATGCTCTTTTTTGGAGGCAGACCCTTATTTGAAAACGAAATGCCGATAAATCCCCTGAAATTAAGAACCTGCTGACAGTCGATATATTCGTGCTGACATGATTTTGGTCTGAGGTGAGACTCTGCAGCTCGGCCTGATGATGAGAAGGCTCAGTGGAAAAGAGCCAGACGGCGTTTCTGCCTCTTCGGTGTTTTTACCTCGTTAACTCGTCCTTCAGGCTGCAGTGATGTCATCGGCAGCAGCAGCGTGTTTTTGTTCCAGTGAAATCTCATCAAAGAGCATCTGTTTGGCTTATTTGTCTGCAGTGCTCCTCTGGTGTAATCCTGAGGTTAACTCAGGCTGAGAATAACAACTGACCAGAGATCAGCCTGTTGCCGTGTTTGTGTGTTTGTCTTGAGACGAGTCATACCGCAAGCAGGAGACTCACGACCATGTGTTAGCAGAAGTTTATTAATACACATCACGGGACAGTAGGTGTCTTTATTCAGGCCTCAGTTTCGCTGCAGTGATTTGCTGAAAGCTGCCGTTGATCTCGAGTTATTTAATGTTTTCACGTTAAACAGCTGTGCAAGAACTCCTCCGATCACCTCAGGAACATCGCCAAACTCCGCCCCACACACACACTCCCTCTGACGCCGATAAGCTCCTCCACGCCTTTGTCTCCTCCAGGCTGGACGACTGCAGTGCACTCCTCTCCTCATCGGGATCCCCAAAGTAATACTAATACATTTGGTTTATATAGCCCACTTTAAAGACAACGTCATCTCAAGTTGCTTCACAAAGCTATAAGGAGAAAACATTAAAATTAAAATATATCTAAAGGAGCATATCGAATAAAATATGGTAATATATGAAAAAGCATCCAGAAGCCCCGGTACATTCAGAACAGCGCTGCAGGGGTCCTGATGAGGGTGCGCAAATACGATCACATCACCCCCATCCTTAAAGCACTGCACTGGCTCCCCGTGGAGCTGAGGATCGAACTCAAGGTCTCCGTCCTCACCCACCAGTGTGTCCATGGAACTGACCCTCCCTACCTCAAGGACCTCCTCACCCCCCATACCGCCTTACGGACCACCCGCTCCAGCAACTCCAACCTCCTCAAACCCCCCAGGACCAAGCTCCGCACTACGGGAGACCGGGCCTTCTGCTCGGCTGCTCCCAGCCTGTGGAACGCTCTCCCCGACCACATGAGAGCACCACAGACTTTTAAAAAAGGCCTCAAAACCCATCTGTTCAATAGAGCCTTTTCCTAGACCTTTTATATCAGGGGGTCCGCGGGGTCTTAGAAAGTATTAAAAGTTGATAAATCAATTTAGCGAAATTAAGGCGATTAAAAAGTATTAAACGGCATTTTCCAAGGTTTAACATTTTGTATCCTATAAGTATCTGAATGGTCCAGAGAGGTTGTGTTCTGCAGTCTGCCTGAATGTAGTCATGGCGTAGGTGTGTAGTGAGATTCTGTAGTTTATTGATGGCATCCCGCCGCTGCTGCGTCTGTAAAGCCGGTGGGTCCTTGGGCAAGACCCTTCACCTGAACTTGCTCCTGTGGGTATTGTCCACAGTTTCTGACCATTGCCATTGCAATGTGTGTATATGTAAAGCGCTTTGAGTCATTGATAATGCGCTATAATAAATATAAGGAATTATTAATTATTATCCCGTTGGGTTTGACGTCATCTGAACAGGACATCGCACGCTCACGGCTTGATAGCGTGCGAAGGTCCGTTTACGCCGGTTGCTAAGCAACATCGTTATGGGGAAATGCAAGTCTGCGTCCAAATGGTTGGAGGATAAGGAGGAAGGACAATCAATCCTGTATATAGTCAATGTGAGGTGAAGTGTGTCGCCAAGGTAACCGGTTAGAACTCCAAGTGGCGATGAGGTCTTAAAATGTATGGAAAGGGTCTTAAAGGGTCTTACATTTGACTTCCTGCGGATACCCTGGATATAACACCTAGCATAACAACCACATGTTTGTAAGGCTTGAAACTGCAAATTCGCATCAGCAGTTCTAATTTAAAACTCATCCTGGAACCACGGACCCAGTTTGACTCTCTTTTTATTGTGTGTGTGTGTGTGTGTGTGTGTGTGTATATATATTCTTGTCATCTGGTTCAGAGACTCGGACAGGCACAGGTCTGTCCTCCTGTCAGACAGCCTTTCATTCTCAGTTCGATCTCTTCTTCGAAGGTGCTGGAGCTGATCTGCACCAGGGAGTCTGGCGCCGTGTTCGAGGCCGGCGGTCTGAACTGTGTGCTGACCTTCATCAGAGACAGCGGACACCTGGTCCACAAAGACACGCTGCACTCCGCCATGTCCGTGGTGTCCCGGCTCTGCAGCAAGATGGAGCCTCAGGACTCGTCTCTGGAGACCTGCGTCGAGTCTCTGTCCAGCCTCCTCAAACACGAAGACCACCAGGTAACCTTCAGATGTGTAATTAGGTGGATCATCCGTTCAACATTAGCATCGCTTCAGTCACATGCTTTTAATGTTTTTAAATGTTTATGCTATGACGTTTATATTTTGTTTTGCTTTGTAAAGCCCTTTCTCGCATTTATTGTGATTTGGGGCTATAATATATTTTAATTTGATTAATATTATATTGGTATTATTATTGTCTTACACCTTCGAAATAAATTAAATCAAATTTCGGAGACAAGTTTGTTTCCCAGCAGCAGCAGCAGCTTTACCAGCAGATCTAATCTCTCTCTCTCTCTCTCTCTCTCTCCCTCTCTCTCTCTCTCTCTCCCCCCCCAGGTGTCAGACGGTGCCCTGCGCTGCTTCGCCTCATTGGCCGACCGGTTTACTCGCCGTGGTGTTGACCCCGCCCCTTTAGCCAAACACGGGCTGACGGTGGAGCTGCTGTCCCGCATGGCGGCCGCCGGCGGCTCCGTGACAGGCCCCGCCTCCTCCTGTAAGCCCGGCCGGACCTCCACAGGCTCCGCCCCCTCGGCCCCAGACGCAAAACTGAGCAACCAGGTGTCGACCATCGTCAGCCTGCTGTCCACGCTGTGCCGGGGCTCACCGCTCGTCACACATGTAGGTCTACCTCCATTAAAAACTAAACGCATGAAGCCAAAAAAGTTATCGTGTTTAATTTGTTTCTTTTAGCTAGAAGGAATTATAATGAAATGTTCAAAGTCTTGTGTGTTTGGAAAAGGCTTAATTGGAACCATTATTTTTTCCAAAGTTAGGATTAGGCTTGATTTAAAATACATTTTCTTTCAACAGGATGACACTAAACATAATCTGCTGTTCTATCTACATCACTCGTGTTAAAAAAAATACGCAATGCGAAACAATCCTGCTATAATATCTGTTTGCTGGTGTCGCCAGAATCAAAACGTACAATACAAATTAATTGGTAGCTTCAAAGATAAAGAAATTGCCATTGATTCCTGTTGCTATAAAGAAATGTTTTTTACAAATGCATTTATAGAAACCGTTCAGATGGTTTGGAAAAGTCTGTAAATATGGTTCACAGTTTTCACTCGTGTAAAATATTTAAAAATGCGATATGAAATATCATATCGCAAATATGTTTTAACTACATTCTTTGCACTTGCATTTATAGAAACCATTCAGATTTGAAAAAGCCTGTAATGTATTTGGTTGAGTCGCTGAGAGAGAAGCGATAGAACAGCTGAAATGCTCCCCTTCCCTCCCGTCTTCAGGACCTGTTGCGTTCGGCGCTGCCCGACTCGATGGAGTCCGCTCTGGGGGGAGACGAGCGCTGCGTGCTGGACACCATGCGGCTGGTGGACCTCCTGCTGGTTCTGCTGTTCGAGGGACGGAAGGCTCTTCCCAAATCCACAGCCGGGTCCACGAGTCGGATCCCCGGCCTGCGGCGCCTCGACAGCTCGGGGGAGAGATCCCACCGACAGCTCATCGACTGTATCCGCAGCAAAGACACCGACGCTTTGATCGACGCTATCGACACCGGAGGTAAGTGGATACGGCTAAGGTCAAACTACGGACGATGTCGACTAAAGATGACATCATTTTTTTAACAGGATTAATGAGGGTAAAAGGACATTTCAAGTTGACCACATCACACCCGTTCTGACTTCGCTCCACTGGCTTCCGGTCCATTTTAAGATGTTATTGTTTGTTTTTAAATCTCTTGATGGGCTGGCCCCAGAGTACATCTCCGACCTCTTGCAGGTGTGCACCCCCTCAAGGGCTTTGAAGTCGGCTGATCAGCTGCTGCTTGTAGTCCCAAAAACAAAGAAAAAGACCAGGGGCGACCGAGCGTTCTCATCGGTAGCCCCCAGGCTCTGGAGCGACCTGCCCCCTCGTGTTAAATTGTCGCCCACTCTTGAAGCTTTTAAGTCCCGCCTAAAGACCCACCTCTTTCCCCTCGCTTACCAGTCAGTCTGAGCTGAGTCATACCTATGGATGCTTTCACTGTCTGTCCACAGCCTTTATGTGCCTTGTATTTATTCTTATGTGTGCTTTTTTTATCTATTCGTGTAATATTATATTTTATTATAATGTTATGTTCATTGTGAAGCACTTTGGCAAACCCTCTGTTTTTAAACTGTGCTATATAAATAAAGTGGATTGGATTTCATGACACAAGAAATGTATTGGCAACAAAATGTGACTGAAATGAGATGGTACCGATTAATACTTCAGCCCCAATCTTTCGAAACACAGAAACACTGACCTTCCTTTTGGTTCGGTCATAATAATAGTACAGATTATTACAAACTGCAGTTGCCGTCTTGTTTCGGCAACAAAAAGTGACTCCCTGCTTCTTTCTATTTCAGCTTTCGAGGTGAACTTCATGGACGATGTTGGACAGACGCTCCTCAACTGGGCTTCAGCTTTTGGAACACAGGAAATGGTAAAAATAAGAACGGACACAGACGCTAAACTCTTTGTTTAAATCCACATTTTGTCAATTGCCTTGGTTCAAAGTGCAATTTAAAAGTAGTACTATAAACGCAGCAGGAAACCGATGGACTGTCCACTCCGAGCAGGGAATGAGTCCTTACCCCAAGTGAAGGAGTTCAAGTATCTCGGGGTCTTGTTCTCGAGTGAGGGAACAATGGAGCGTGAGATGGGCCGGAGCAGCGGGAGCGGTACTGCAGTCGCTTTACCGCACCGTCGTGACGAAAAGGGAGCTGAGCCAGAAGGCAAAGCTCTCTGTCTCCCGGGCCATTTTCGTTCCTACCCTCACCTCGTCATGAAGGATGGGTCATGACCGAAAGAACGAGATCGCGGATACAAGCGGCCGAGATGGGTTTCCTCCGCAGGGTGGCTGGTGTCTCCCTTAGGGATAAGGAGAGAAGTTCGGTCATCAGGGAGGGACTCGGAGTTGAGCCGCTCCTCCTTCCCGTCGAAAGGAGCCAGTTGAGGGCACCTAGTTAGGATGGGAGGAGACCGAGGGGTAGACCTAGGACCAGGTGGAGGGACTATATCTCTTCGCTGGCCTGGGAGCGCCTTGGGACCCCCCAGTCAGAGCTGGTTGATGAGGGGAAAGGAACGATTGGGGCTCTCTGCTGGAGCTGCTACCCCGAGACCCGACCACGGAGAAGCGGAGAAGATGGATGGAGTTCTGTAAACGCCTGAATTTCCCCAAGGCGATAAATAAAGTTCCATCTTATCTTAGTAGTAAAAATGAAAGCGAAACAGGATTGGAGATGATAAAGTCAATCGGCTGTTCGGTTGGATACTTGGAGGGAAATGTAACTGTAATCTCAGTTTGACCGACCACGTGTTTGTTGTCGTTGCTTCAGGTTGAGTTTCTGTGCGAGAGGGGGGCGGACGTCAACAGAGGTCAGAGGTCATCTTCACTACACTACGCTGCCTGTTTCGGACGCCCACAAGTAGCCAAGGTAAAGCCCACGCAGAGACACAGATCCAAGCCGAATGTGTGAAATGGATTCAGTTGGTGAGTTCTCCTCTAATAGCTTTTCTTAATTGGTTTTTAAATGCGTGTTTGTTTGTCTAGACTCTCCTGCGTCACGGAGCGAACCCTGACCTGAGAGACGAGGACGGGAAGACTCCTCTGGACAAAGCCAGGGAGAGAGGACACAGCGAGGTCGTGGCCATACTGCAGTCCCCGGGTGAGTGTGACGAAAGAAAGAAGTTACGAAGTACATTTACTCAAGTACTGTACTCGAGTACAATGAGGAGGTATTCGCTTCTCAAGCCACTTTATACTTCTACTCAATTAACTACGTAAGTCACACTTGAAAGCAGAATTAAGAGTACTTTTACTTTGCGAAATACTACCATATTACATTGTTAATTAATCAATACTACTATTACTACAACTGCATCGATAAGGGATTTGACAGTATTTATGTAGTATTCTATTGAACCCCCGACAGTATGTTTTTAAGCACTTAATTTCCCTGTTTGAGAGGGACAGCTTAACGACCACGCACTGGCATTGTTTTCATCTCTCTGGACACAACATGTTTAAGCGGCTGAAATATAATCTGTCTGCGTCGACTCTATTCTGCTGTGTGAGGGAAAGCCTGCTCGCTCAGCAGCAGTGAGGTAACTCTAACCTGTGTGTGTGTGTG
>NW_027263258.1:33195-38195 GCF_902827115.2 Pseudochaenichthys georgianus
CGCGTAACCAATGTTAGTTGAACAATGCCGACAAACAGCTTTGGTTCGGTCCACCTGTCGTTGTCCGTCATCCTTGTTCGTAACTGCGAAACCAAAATATTCCCAAACCGGAGACTTCAATGATGCTGGAGGATTTTCGAGCTCAACTTTATCTGCGTTCGACAGTTCCTCAAATTACTGACTACATTTGAACGCATCCCTCTGACCAGCTCTCATAGTATGCCTCTCGTCCAATGAAATGACTTGCTCGCTCTATGACGCGTTGAACCCACGTGTACCGAACCGAAGGGCCCATACCGAATATTTTGGTTACGTATACCGTTACACCCCTAGTGTCTATATTAGTTGTTTTATCCCTCAAGTCCAACAGTAATAATAATGACGTACTCAGAATGTTAATACTTAGGACATCCTAAAAACATGCTTAGTCAATTGTCGATTTCTTTATTTTATATATTAAGATTTATTTATTTTAAATCATTAGCACCAAAATGTACCCTCTTAAAAAACTGTTCATGCAGATTTGTTGCAGGATTTGTATAATAATAATAATAATACATGGAATTGTTATAGCGCTTTTCCTCGTGCCCGAAGAAGCTTTACATAAAATCAGAAACAGAACAAAGAAAACAAAACGCAAACAATAGTCCTAATCCAAGTGCGAGTAAAGTGGTCATAGGTTTCCAACGTGTTCACATCTTCTCCTCTTGCAGGAGGACGAGGCGCAGGAGGACGCGAGGGAGGTCCAGCAGGGCAAGCCGTACCACTGGAAGGACTGGTCCATCATCAGAGGGCGGGACTGTCTCTACATCTGGTCCGACGCCGCCGCGCTCGAACTCTCCAACGGATCCAACGGCTGGTTCAGGTTCATCCTGGACGGCAAGCTCGCCACCATGTACTCCAGCGGGAGTCCAGAGGGCGGCTCCGACAGCTCCGGTACGAACGACTCGATCGCATCGTATGTTTTAATCACTAGATTTCCCTGGCTGAATTCAGACGGAGGCAAAACGGGCCGTCGTCTCGGGACACTTTCGTATCTGGTACTTAATCAGATACAGGCTTGATCTTTTTAAAGTGCGGTCTGAACAGTCATAGAGGATTTCAACTGTCATTCAAAGTCACTGAAATTCTACACTGATCACATCACGATCCTACCACTCTTCAACAGAGAGGCCAAGTCCCTCCCTTTCCTCCATGGAACTTTCTGAAAAAGTATGCATTGAAGTCGATGGCGAGAGAAAAGTTATCTTTCGATCCCGTTTGAATTGTGCCACGAATTACACATGATGTTTGTCAATTTAAAAGATAATTTTGCAAGTTAAACAAAATACAAATGTGTCGTAAAACCGCTCGATGAACTACATCTCCCGTCTCGCACCACACACCAAGACTTTTCTTTCTTTCATGAACGAGGTGGAAAGTATTAAAAGAGGTGAAGTCTGGGCACGTTGAGAGCTGTACACACACGCACACGCACACACACAAGGGGAGTTAGTCGGTTCCTTAGAGCCAGCATGCGGGACCGGGACTCTGGGATTTGTAGTCTTTCTAGTTGCGTATTTTTCATAGTCTTATATTTCAACAGTTTTACGACAAACTGTGACTTTTTTTTACATGGAAATGATTTTTTTAAATTGACGAACATGTGTAATTCGTGGCACAATTCAAACGGGATCTAAAGATAATCTTTCTCTCTCCATCGACTTCAATGCATAATTTTTCCGAAATAAGGTCCCATGGAGCTCCACCGGAAGGGGAGAGACTTCGCCTCCATTGCTCCACAAATGGCCATAATTAAAATAAATGTTGCTTTCTTGTCCTCATCATTGTCCTTGCTCATAAACTCTCGCCTCCACTGCACAGACACTTTTAAATGAACCCGTGAACTGTAACTTTAGTGGCCCTCATGTTTAGTTCCTATAACTCAGGGGTGGGGAACCTCCGGCCCCCGGGCCGTATACGGCCCGCGACACCATTTGGTTTGGCCCTTGAGGTAATTTATAAACACACGCAAAAAATAAAAAAATTAAAGAAATCTAGACCGCAAAATAATTAAACAAGCGAGTGCCTGTTTTTCCTGGCAACGGTCATGTTCCTTGAACACAACACGAGCCTAACGTGTCACCACGTGGTATATGTCTCGTCTGACAGGGGTGCAGTGCTGACGGAGAGCACCAGAACCACTCCGGGACTTCAAAAAATTGCAGTACCCATAAGTCCGTAGGCTACACATGCTGCAGTTTTTGCGTGGCTGTGTCTTAGCTGAAAGCCCAGTGGCGATCTGTTCATCTGTCATTCTGATCATACAGTCAATAACTTTGTTGTTATTAGCATCTGGTTAGCTAGCTGTGCTAACGAATATAAGAAGCTTTTTCTCCAACCAGTGAGGTAAAGGCACATCTTTATATGATCATTATCGTTATCAAAAAACAAGAGAATAAAGTAAACGGGTATAAAATACATATAGTATTTTATACCTGTTTACTTTATTCAGTAAAAAAAAGTTATTAATAAACAAGAATACAGTTTGAAAGGGGAGTGATTTGTAAAATATCCATAAAGAAAAAGTAAATCTGCTTCCAGTTCTGTTTCATATGTGTGTTGAGAGATGTTTCCATAGATCTCTTCATTTTGCTCTCAAAGTGCACCAGATTCATGCTTTCAACTTCAATTAAAAAAAAAAAAAAAAAACCCGGACCCCCCTAGAGGAGGTTAGGTCCCCCCACTTAAATCATGTCCATGGATAGGAAACTAAATACATTTGCACACATCTTGTATCCATATCTTTCTGATTGGTGGTCATGCCACACCGTGCACGTGCATGCATACACGAGTCATGGAAAGATATCTGGATTAAGAGGTTGCTTTTTCTTTGCACAGCATGAAAGAAAGGCCAAATGAATGTGCTGTGATTTTTAAGCAGAGGTCAATAATTTGTACGGCCCTCGGAGGATGTTGAAAATATTGAAATGGCCCTTGAGAGGAAAAAGGTTCCCCACCCCTGCTATAACTAGCATTCTGCATTGTATGTCTTGTTCTTTTGCATCAGTGCAGGACTATCGCACTGGAATCTATCAAGGGCCCCATTTAAAATAAAAAAATGTAATAAAGTTGAGCACTAAATCATCTCAGTGTAACCATAACAACATGTCTCTGACCGATCCCCCCCCTCTCTCCTGCAGAGTCTCGCAGTGAGTTCCTGGAGAAGCTGCAGCGTGCGAGGAGTCAGGTGAAGCCGGTGACACCCAGTCAGCCCATCCTCTCCATCGTGGGTCCCACGAAGCTGACGGTGGGGAACTGGTCCCTGACCTGCCTGAAGGAAGGAGAGATCGCCATCCACAACTCAGACGGACAGCAGGCCACCATCTTGAAGGAAGACCTGCCGGGCTTCGTCTTCGAGTCCAACAGAGGAACCAAGCACTCGTTCACCGCCGAGACATCGCTGGGTCAGTCTCAGCATTTCTCTTCCCACATCTACCTTGTTTTAATCTGTTCACACGACATCTATTGACCCTCTGTCCATCTGTAGGGGGGGTGTTGCTCTCCTGAGGTTTATCAAATGTTCCATCGAGGGTCTTATGAGAGTGTTGTATGTGTACACACTGTAAAACCCCCTGAGGCAAACGTGTAATTTGGGATTTAAGGCAAAAACTATTTAATTGATTCATTAATTGATGTCTCACTAAAAGAACATCAGCTGCACGCAAATTACTGTTCAAATAAGGATTGATTTAAGCAACTACAAAACCACCATAAAAGGAGAACACCACACCACACCATCCTTCTGGAACCGCACAAGCCATGTTGGGCAGTTTTGAGATGTATTGATACAGAGAAACAGATTCAAGACCGATTCTATGTGTTCCTGCGGTCTATTTATAGCGACCAACTGGATCAAAAGTACAACTGGTATCAAGTGAAACCCATACCGGTGACTAGACATGAATTGTGTGTGTGTGTTCAGGCTCAGAGTTCGTGACGGGCTGGACGGGGAAGCGAGGCCGGAAGCTGAAGTCGAAGCTGGAGAAGACGAAGCAGAAGGTGAAGAGCATGGCGAGGGAGCTGTACGACGACCACTTCAAAGCCGTGGAGAGCATGCCCCGAGGGGTGGTGGTCACCCTGAGGAACATCTCCACACAGCTGGAGTCCGCCTGGGAGCTGCACTCCAACCGACAGGTACACACACACACACACACACACACACTTCTACATGACGTGTCCCAGATCCTATGTTGGTTTTAATGTTGGTGTGCTGGACACGGTACGATAATATACGATACGACTTTAATGGTCAGATCAAGGCTGACGGATATCAAGACACAAGACATGCAAAACAAACATTTAACACAACGGCACAATCACCGAGAGAGATCTTACTCCAAGAGCCTCGACGGCGTGTATTATTTGTTTTGTGTTGAAGGAGATCTGTCTCTCTCTCTTCCTCCGTACCCAAATCTCTAAAAACGGAGCTGATCCAGATTTGCGTCCGATATGACGAAATCTCAGCGTGTCGAATTCCCCGTACGAGTAACCCGACCCGGTACTAAACCTGCTTCCGTGCGTTCTGTTTTGAAGCTGTGCATTGAAGGAGAGAACACGTGGAGGGACCTGATGAAAACGGCCCTGGAGAACCTGATCGTCGTTTTGAAAGATGAAAACACGATTTCTCCGTACGAGATGTGTAGCAGCGGCCTGGTCCAGGCTCTGTTCACGGTCCTCAATAACGTGAGTGGTCTTTACAATCGTGTGTGTGTGTGTGTGTGTGTGTGTGTGTGTGTGTGTGTGTGTGTGTGTGTGTGTGTGTGTGTGTGTGTGTGTGTGTGTGTGTGTGTGTGTGTGTGTGTGTGTGTGTGTGTGTGTGTGTGTGTGTGTGTGTGTGTGTGTGTGTGTGTGTGTGTGTGTGTGGCGAGTTATTCTGTGTCTTGTGTGTGAGACAGACAGACAGACAGAGAGAGAGAGAGTGTGTGTGAGAGAGAGTCAGACTGTGTGTGTGTGTGTGT
>NW_027263258.1:40695-53195 GCF_902827115.2 Pseudochaenichthys georgianus
CCCTCATTGGTCATGTGTGCGTTCGTGTGTGTTGGGGGAGGGGCTCTGTGAGGAAGGGGCAGAATTCTTCCGGCTGTGTATGTTCAAATTCTAGCGATCTCTAGCCGGTTTCTCCGTTCTTACCTAGCCCACCTTTAAGTACATGTTTCTGGTACCAGTACTTATTGTTCTGATGACTTTTTACTTTGACTTCTTACATGTTGAACTCAAATACCTGTACTTTCTACTTCTTACATGTTGAACACAAATACCTGTACTTTCTACTTCTTACATGTTGAACTCAAATACCTGTACTTTCTACTTCTCTCATGTTGAACACAAATACCTGTACTTTCTACTTCTTACATGTTGAACACAAATACCTGTACTTTCTACTTCTTACATGTTGAACACAAATACCTGTACTTTCTACTTCTTACATGTTGAACACAAATACCTGTACTTTCTACTTCTTACATGTTGAACTCAAATACCTGTACTTTCTACTTCTTACATGTTGAACTCAAATACCTGTACTTTCTACTTCTCTCATGTTCAACACAAATACCTGTACTTTCTACTTCTCTCATGTTCAACACAAATACCTGTACTTTCTACTTCTCTCATGTTGAACTCAAATACCTGTACTTTCTACTTCTCTCATGTTCAACACAAATACCTGTACTTTCTACTTCTCTCATGTTGAACACAAATACCTGTACTTTCTACTTCTCTCATGTTCAACACAAATACCTGTACTTTCTACTTCTCTCATGTTCAACACAAATACCTGTACTTTCTACTTCTCTCATGTTGAACACAAATACCTGTACTTTCTACTTCTTACATGTTCAACACAAATACCGGTACTTTCTACTTCTTACATGTTGAACTCAAATACCTGTACTTTCTACTTCTTACATGTTGAACACAAATACCTGTACTTTCTACTTCTTACATTTCCCAAACAGCTGGTTCCTTTAGTCTGAATGTGTGTTGGTGCGTGATCATTATTCTTTAGAGTCACTGCGTGCCTATTGGTTGGAACACGATCCGTGTATCCATCACTTCCTGGTCTTCTCTAAAGAAGAGGGACCAATGGAAACGTTGTCATGTTGCCGTTGGTCACCATGGAAACATTCATTAGCTAACAATGACATTATTGTTCTATTAATATAAAGGGAGGTCAGGTACTCTTTAAAGCAGCTGCTAGCTATGGGTACTTTCTACTGAAGGACACTTCAAAGCCATTACTTTGACTTGAGTAAAGAAGTTTAGTCAGTACTTCTACTTTCACCAGAGTATTTTTAAACACGAGTATCTGTACTTCTACTTGAGTAAAGGATGTGTGTACTTCTACTTGTGTAAAGGATGTGTGTACTTCTACTTGAGTAAAGGATGTGTGTACTTCTACTTGAGTAAAGGATGTGTGTACTTCTACTTGAGTAAAGGATGTGTGTACTTCTACTTGAGGAAAGGATGTGTGTACTTCTACTTGAGGAAAGGATGTGTGTACTTCTACTTGAGTAAAGGATGTGTGTACTTCTACTTGAGTAAAGGATGTGTGTACTTCTACTTGAGGAAAGGATGTGTGTACTTCTACTTGAGGAAAGGATGTGTGTACTGTTGCCCTCTCTGTGCATCACTTTTTATCATTTTTCTCTGGCGTGAAATGTCCTGTTTTAGCCTCCCCACTAACTTCTTCATCCTTGTCGTCCTCCAGGTGGCGAAGCAGTGGTACGACTTTGAGCGTTCGTCCTTCGTCTTCGTGAGGAAGCTGAGGGAAGGACAGACCTTTACGTTCAGACACCAACACGACTTCGACGAGAATGGAATCATCTACTGGGTCGGAACCAACGCCAAGTAAGAACAGAGACTACTGTCAAACTATATTTATCATGTTTAACGCAAATTGAGCAACTTTTAAATCATAATTTCCCTTTTTAAAATGTACTGTATGAATTCTGCTCATCAAGGCAAATTCCTCTACTCATACACTTCTATAAGATGTGAATATAAAGACTTTAACCTGGTCCAATAGGATTCCTTTAGCTATTGGTAATTCCTTTTAAAAACACTTTAAGTTAGTTTCAGATCTGACTTTTTGATCTCACATATCTAATCACGCCTAATTTACTTTATTTTTCAGGACGGCCTATGAGTGGGTGAACCCCGCCGCATACGGTCTGGTGGTGGTGACATCATCAGAGGGGCGTAACCTTCCCTACGGGCGCCTGGAGGACATCCTGAGTCGGGACAGCTCCGCCTTAAACTGCCACACCAACGACGACAAGAACGCCTGGTTCGCTGTCGACCTCGGCCTCTGGGTCATTCCGTCAGCGTACACCCTGAGACACGCCAGGTAATAAAACAAACACACCTGACCTCTGAGACACGCCAGGTAATAAAACAAACACACCTGACCTCTGAGACACGCCAGGTAATAAAACAAACACACCTGACCTCTGAGACACGCCAGGTAATAAAACAAGCACACCTACAACTTGGAGCACACATGGTAATAAGAGGAATGTACCTATATCCTGAGATCCGGCATGTAATAAAAGAAAATTGCCCGATACTCATCGAAGTGCAAGGTAATAAATTAAACGGAAGGATATCCTGAGATAAAAGACACATACCTTTATCCTACACATCCCGAAGAAACATAGCTATACCATTAAAGGTAAGGTTATTCACTTCAGAAACACATGTTATATTCCATGGAACGCTCTTAACATCCGATAGCAATGAATATATTAAATGCTTTGACAATAAATCCATACAAAACATGTCATCTCTGGAAGCCGTGGCGCTGTAAAAAGCACGACCAATCATCTGAGCCGGCTAAAGTAACTGGATGGCCTACCTGCCTGTCAGCCTTCCATCGGGGCACACACTTATCTCGTGCCCTCATTGGTCATGTTCGTGTGTGTTGGGGGAGGGGCTCTGTGAGGAAATCTGATTTTTTTCCGTCGTGTACTTTCAAATTCTAGCGCACTCGAGCTGGTTTCTCCGTTCTTACCTACCCCACCTTTAACGTGTAAAGAAACTAACACACCTCAGTGTTTCCCATACATTGATTTATTTGTGGCGGGCTGATGATCGGAAGGTTGCGAGTTCAAATCCCGCCTGGAACACCACTTGCCCTTGAGTAAGGCACTAAGCCCTCGGTTACTCCAGGGAGAATGTCCCTGTCATCGTAAGTCGCTTTGGAATAAGGCGTCTGCTAAATGTCTAAATTATATTTCTGGGAGAATAAACCCCACAGATCCTCAACTCCGGTGTGTCTCTCATTAACAACGCAACACAGAGCAACAAGCACGTTGTCTGCTACAGTAGCCATGAACTCGCATGGATTTTCTTATTTGGGCGGGGGTGGATGCGTGGGCCCCCCGAAAAGGGGCCTTTGGCTTTTCTTGCCCGGGGGGTGTTGGGGGCCCCACAAATAGAATCAAATTCTGTGGCAAAACCAAATACATTAATTTGTATAATCTTCCTTTCTTTTCCACCTCCTCCTCCTCCTCCTCCTCCTCCTCCTCCTCCTCCTCCTCCTCCTCCTCCTCCTCCTCCTCCTCCTCCTCCTCCTCCTCCTCCTCCTCCTCCTCCTGCAGGGGTTATGGCCGCTCTGCGTTGAGGAACTGGGTGTTTCAGGTGTCCAAAGACGGTCAGAACTGGACCACTCTCTACACCCACGTAGACGACTGCAGCCTCAACGAACCTGGGTAAAATATTCAATACACGTATTTATTAATCACCCGTAGTGATCAAGTGATTCTGCACAATGTGTGACGGAAATCTCATCAGCAAGTGGGAGAAAGTATCTGGAATTTTCCGTGTTATCCTACGAATAAGACACCGATGTGAAGAAAGAGTTGATATTTACTGTGTGTTCTGTCTCAGGTCGACGGCCGCGTGGCCTCTGGACCCGTCCAAAGAGGAGAAGCAGGGCTGGAGACACATCCGGATCAAACAGATGGGGAAGAATGCCAGCGGTCAGACTCACTACCTTTCTCTGTCCGGACTCGAGCTGTACGGCACCGTCACCGCCGTCTGTGAGGACCAGCTCGGTGAGACCGGTGGTTTTTACTTTGGTACAGATCACAACTTCATTAATCAGACCCAGAAGTACACACATCCTTTCCTCAAGTAGAAGTACAGATACTCGTGTTTAAAATGGTAAAAGTAGAAGTACTGACTAAACTTCTAGTAAATGTACTTCAGTAAAAAGTACCCATAGCTAGCAGCTGCTTTAAAGAGTACCTGACCGTATTTGAGTTCAACATGTAAGAAGTAGAAAATTGCATCTTCATATAGTCACAGTCTTGGATGTTTAATGACGCCATTGCTCTCATGGTCAACGGAGCTGATCCAGATTTGCGTCCGATATGACGTAATATCTGAAATGTGGACCCACGGGCCAATCAGAAAGCTGCTATCAGAAACAATGCCCGACTGTTTTGTGCGTAATATGGTCGGTGTTTACATTAGCATCGCTAACACTCAGAGCTAACCTGTGCTGGAGAGCATGTGTGTGAAGAAGCAGGAAGTAGAAAGGAACTCACCTCGTGGTGTAACCGGCAAGAGAGAAAGCCTTTGAGCTCCAGACTGTTTCAGATCCTTGATAATCCATGATATGGAGTTTCATCACGGCAGCATTTAGTTTAGACGGTAGCTGCCGGGTCCCGCATGAGCTCAGACCCTCCTCTTTAAAGCTTTATCCCCAAATCAGCACTTTAGAAACAGGAAGTGAAACAGAGGGATATGAGGCGTGGCTAGAATGATCTGTTTGGTATTTTGAGCAAAACACTTCATAGACATGTTTTTATATGTTTGTATATATCAGAGACCTATGCTGTTGCCTACAAATAGCCTGATAGGTGACCTTTAAGATTAAAAAGATTTCTGAACCTCTCATATCATAATTTAACTTATTTGAGCCCATATACTCTCATCCTCAGTTTTCTTCTACTTTGTCTCGGTCAGATGTTCCCTCTTTTATTTCCACACACTAAAACCTTCCCCTCTCGATCCTCTCCCGTCAGGCAAAGCCGTGAAGGAGGCGGAGGCGAACCTTCGTCGTCAGCGCCGCCTGTTTCGCTCCCAGGTGATGAAGTACATCGTCCCGGGGGCGCGGGTCGTCCGTGGAATCGACTGGAAGTGGCGCGATCAGGACGGGAACCCCACGGGAGAGGGCATTGTTACCGGAGAGGCTCACAACGGTAAGAAACTAAAACGGAGTCATTCATCCTGCAGCTTCAGAGGGCAAACCATCCAGATGAACTGTTTAATAACTTCTCTTTGTCTTAAGGGTTGGTAAATATGAGTGCCTGTTCTCGTACGCAGAGGCTCTACTGTGGGAAGATATTTGTGACCGCATATATTTTCATAATTTGAAATTGGAGTTCACATTTTGGTGTAGGAAGATTTCTCTGAGACTGAAAAGGCGAAATGGCACAGTTCAATATTAAGATATGGTTTTCAGAGGCACACACATGTAAGCCCATAGGTACAAATTAAGTTAACAAAAACTAGGGATGCTCCGATGCTCTCTCTCTCTGCCGATCGCATGGCGTAAAAATGATGACATAAAATACATGACACTTTTCTCTGTGCGGCAAAACAAGCTCGCCAAAGTGGCTTCACCGGTCTGGCAGTATTTTAAGGTGTCCGAAAATGACAATAAAATAGCGGTATGCAGCGTGTGTGAAGCAGAAATCCTGCAGCTCCGCCCGCTGTGACGGACCGGAGAGCGGAGCAACACACACACACACACACACACACACACACACACACACACTTAGCTATTTGATCTACCTCTGGAACAAGATAGACTAGTTATACATATGATCAGTACTGGATCAGTGAGCTGCATGAGATACTGACCGGCTGACGGGAGAGAGAGGGAGAGAGAGGGAGAGAGAGAGGGAGAGAGAGAGAGAGAGAGAGAGAGAGGGGGAGGGAGAGAGAGAGAGAGAAGATCCCCATAGGCCCCGCCCACTCCATCGGATCGGCCGATTCCGGCGATCGGCCCCAAAATTGTCGATCGGAGCATCCCTGCTAAAAACTACAACGCTTGAGTTCTACAACCTGCTGATACCTATATCTGTCCCGGTCATGTTTTGCTCTGTCCTCTGTCTTAGCAGGTTCCCGTAAAAGAGAAGAACATTCCTACATTAACCATTTCCTTTCTGAACTTTCCTACACGTGACTTGTGTAGTTTAACAGTTCACTTCAGTGTCTGTCTTGTTCATTACTGCTGTGACATTTTACCGTCCATAATCCAGCTGTTTCCACACTGACTCACCACGGCCATTTGCACCTGGTGGCCTTTGTTTCAAGGTGAGGTACAGATGTCCAGTTCTATCAGGGAGATATCAGACAGACGTTCACTAGGTTCAAATGCAATAATAGGGCCAGATTAACAGAATATTTAGAATCACAATACGTATATCTTTCCCTCAATGGGGACATTTACCATATTACCACAGCGGAAGTATTGTCCAGATAAAGCAAGGACAATATACTTGAATATTAAAAAAGAACCCAGTATGGACGTGTTATAATACAAAACACAATAGAGTGACGCGTCCTAAAACCCGGAAGTGAGTCAGCATTTCTCCACTTCCTGTTCCCTCGTCTCAGAGCCAATGGGATCTCTCTGTAGGGTTTAGGAGAATAGCTGGAATCAGGTCTGAGGTTGAGACACGTTGAAGAGACGGATCACGTTTTGTTCAGCCGGGTAATCTCCACATGTCTACTTTTATAATGTTCTAATCATAAATCTAATGTCCAAAAGCAAAATGCTAACGTGATGCTATAAAGGAACTACAGGCGAGTCCAGCAGCACGACTTCAACGTCACGCCGACTTCAGATCCATATTCAGACACACAGATTCTAGATGGAACGAGTTGAAGCGTTTGTTGGAACACTTTGCAGGAGGCAGGGACTTGCTTTCAAGCAGAACAGAAACTAACTTAGAGGAGTTTTTACGTAATGACGTACAACGGTCGTAGAACAAAACGTGATCCGTCTCTTCAACGCGTCTCAACCTCAGACCTTAGTTCAGATATTCTCCTAAACCCTACGGAGAGATCCGATTGGCTCTGAGACGAGGGAACAGGAAGTGGAGAAATGCTGACTCACTTCCGGGTTTTAGGACGCGTCACTGTGGCGCTCTATAGGGCTGCACGATATATCGTTTCGTGACGATAATCTCAATATGCGCATATTCACATCGCAGGACGTGCGATAAAAAAAAAGAAACGTGCGATATTAAGGAGGCAAATGAACTCAAAACACGTCATGTTACAATTATTTTTCTGCTTGCTACAAAAGGAAAATTCACGCGTCTCATGTCACGGGTTCTTGAGTGAGCGACAGCAAACCACCGATCACAATCAAATCTCCGAAGCAAACGGACCCGGAGATTAAAGGTAGAAACACTGAAGTCGTTCATGTGTTTCTCCAGGGCAGTTCGGCGCCGCTAACCGAGCTAGCAGTTGCTCTGATAACTTAAGATCCAGACGTCCGTGAGAAAAATCCTTCATCCGGTTAAATATACTTTCTCAAAGTTCAAGAAAGGATGGGTTGCGGACAAACAAAAACTGTCTTTCCTTCAATTCCTGTATTTTTTCATTTCGCAGGGGAAATATCGTGCAGCCCTAAATCACGATAAGGAAGACAAATAAATAGCAGACAAGTACACCATGGTAACAAAGAACTAGCTAGTATATACATATATTTAGTTAAAGTCACCATACAACGTTTAAGAGGAAGCTGGAACTGTTTGGAGAGTGAAAGGAAAAAGCTATTCTGCCAATATTATTTATCTCATTTAGCGGCAGATACTTTCCTGTTGAGGCTTAAAGTACCTCAACAAGTGCTTCGTGTTTCTTTTCTTAAGACAAGACATTGTTTTCTGACTTGCTCCACACTGTGTCCAAAGCGTACACACACTCATCATCATCAAATGCTCCCTAACAGTTCAGCTGGACAGTCAGATCTGAATAAAGGATCTGATTATAACTCAAACAGGAAATAACAAACCCTTCCTCCCTCCTCCCTCCTCCCCCCTCCTCCTCCTCCTCCTCCTCTTCCTCCTCTGTGCCTCCTGCTCCTCTTTGGTGTTTCTATGTTTTACTCAGAGATGAATTCTGTCAGTGAGCTGAAACACCGACACCAGCAACTCTGTTTATCATTTTTGAAAAATCATGCACCAGGATTATTGTTTGATTTATTTCCTTGTGGCTTTGACGCTTTTTTGCATTTACGAGAAATATTTTCTACTTTTTTGCTTTGATTGTCATTTTCTGTGACTGTTCATATTTCTCTATCTCTCATCGCTCCACCTGGACCAACAACCTCTTCAAGGGGAGATTCAACATGTTACTACTTTAATATAACATTATATTACTACTCATTTAGATAATATAGGCCCTTTCTTATTCATTGAATTTAAAAACATCATGTTCTCTTGAGATTAACAGAGAAATATTTAAAGGGGACCTATCATGCAAAAGTCACTTTGTTATATCTTTCATACTTAAAGATGTGTGTCGGGGAACTCACGCAGCATCAGGAAATAAAACCCTCTCTCTTTTCCTCCGTACCCAAATCTCTAAAAACGGGGAACAACGGAGCTGATCCAGATTTGCGTCCGATATGACGTAACATCTGAAATGTGGACCCACGGTCCAATCAGAAACGTTGCTATCAGAAACAATGCCCGACTGTTTTGGACGTAATATGGTCGGTGTTTACATTAGCATGCTAACACTCAGAGCTAACCTGTACTGGAGAGCATGTGTGTGAAGAAGCAGGAAGTAGAAAGGAACTCACCTTGTGGTGTAACCGGCAAGAGAGAAAGCCTTTGAGCTCCAGACTGTTTCCAGATCCTTGATAATCCATGATATGGCGTTTCATCACGGCAGCATTTAGTTTAGACGGTAGCTGCCGGGTCCCGCATGAGCTCAGACCCTCCTCTTTAAAGCTGTATCACCAAATCAGCACTTTAGAAACAGGAAGTGAAATAGAGGGATATGAGGCATGGCTAGAATGATCTGTTTGGTGTTTGGAGCAAAACACTTCATAGACATGTTTTTTATATATTTGTATATATCTGAGAGCTGTGCTGTTGCCTAAAAGTAGCATGATGGGTGACCTTTAACTAAAATGTAAGAGTTCATACATAAAATATTCCATTAAGTTATGGATGCCAGATTAGATTTATTTGTTATTTGTATTTATTAGTATTTATTATTGTAATTTAATTTGTATTGTTTAGCTTTTTAAGGCACTCAAAGACACTTTATATATACATGTTAAAATACATACATATTACATATTAAGCTTTAAAACACAATAGTGAATTACACATTTAAAAGCAGCTTTGAAAAGGTTTTTTAATTTGTGTTATAACCCAGCTTTAGTATTATTTGTGGAGGCTATTAAAATTAATCCAATACAAATTATTTGATGTTAAAAAAAATATATATATATATATATATATATATATAATATGAAAAACTATTTGTCACTTAAAATTGAAAAAAAGTAATTGATAATAATCTCCTGCAGTGTCGTGGTCCAGTGTGGAGCTGTGTAGAGCTGCTCTGACTGTAAGCTGCTTCTCTGCTGTCTACCTCCCTCTACCACTCTCTCTCTGTCTTTCCTCTCTCTCTGTCTTTCCTCTCTCTCTCTGTCTGTCTCTCTATCTGTCTTTCCTCTCTCTCTGTCTGTCTCTCTATCTCTCTTTCTGTCTCCCCTCTCTCTGCCGGGTCTCTGACATCCATCCGTCCGTCTCCCTCCTATCTCTCTGTCCATCCAGGCTGGATTGATGTAACCTGGGATGCTGGCGGCTCTAACTCTTACCGTATGGGCGCTGAAGGGAAGTTTGACCTCAAGCTTGCTCCAGGGTACGACCCTGAGTCGGCTGCCACAGCGCCGTCACCCAAACCTGTCTCATCCACTGTTTCAGGCCCCGCCTCCTCCACGGTGGGACCCTCCTCGACGCAGGCAGCCATTGGCGGCATCAACATCACCACCACCACCACGTCCTCTTCGTCCTCCTCCACCTCGTCTTCCTCGCAGCAGCAGTCGTGGAGCAGCCTGGTGAAAAATAACTGTCCCGATAAGGGCGGGGCTACATCGCTGGGAGGGGCGAGTTCCTCCAGCAGGAAGGGAAGCAGCAGCTCCGTCTGCAGCGTCGCCTCCTCCTCCGACATAAGCTTGAGTTCTTCCGCCGGGCTGCAAGGCTTGGGGGGAATGCGGATGGACAGGAGGGCCGAGGGGCTTCTGCTGGACCAGGGTTCAGGGTTAGGAGGACTTATGGGGATCGGGGTCGGCTCTGACGGACACCTTCTGGAGCCAATCGTCATGCTTTCCTCAGCGGCGGAGGGAGGGTCCGGTTCCAGCTCCGGCACGCTCACCGCCGACGGTTCTGCTCCTGGAGACGAAGCCCGAAACAAAGACTCTTCCACGGACCCGGCCACGGCGATCTCCATGGGGCTGGTCAGCGTGAGTTCCCCCGACGTCAGCTCGGTGTCGGAGTCTTCCAGCAAAGACACGCCTTCCCAGAGGCCTCTGTGCTCCGCGGCTAACGCCAGACTGTCCGTGAGCTCCCTGCTGGCGGCCGGCGCTCCCATGAGCTCCAGCGCCAGCGTTCCCAACCTGTCGTCCCGCGAGGCCAGCCTCATGGAGTCCTTCGTCCGCCGCGCGCCCAACATGTCGCGCACCAACGCCACCAACAACATGAACCTGAGCCGCAGCAGCAGCGACAACAACACTAACACACTGGGCAGGAACGTCATGAGCACTGCTAGTGAGTACTTCCATATTACTGCACTAATACTTTACTGTTACTGAAGGTGAGTACAAGTACTACACCTGTAATAGAGTCTTTTTGCCATCGGGATAAAACCTTTAAGGACAGAAAGTGAACACATCTTTCTTTAGCAGCTGTCAAACTGTTTGCTAATATAGTTTGATCTAACTTTGCAGCACTTACTAACTTTAACAACATTAAACTAGTAACTCCTCCCTTTGCTGACTGTAGAAAACATTTCACAATCTTGAAGCCGTGTTTGTTTACTGATTATCTGACTGTACTTTTAAATCTATCCAACTGTTACACCAGCCATCCTAAAGGCAGCTGGAAACATCCAAAGCAAGAACATTGGACTAGAAACAGATCAAATACTTCAAGTAGTGAAATTAAATGTAATTTTCTCATTTCTCCATCATTGCTTTTCATCATCTCTCCCTTTTTTGGCTAGTTACCAATCTGTCATTTGAAGGTGAGTAACATAAAATAAATCAAAACCCAAGTTGGTTTTAATAATCAATATCAAGCAAAATGATGAATGTAGCTGCATAGTGTCTCCAAAACAAAGCCCCCTTAATGTCCCTAGGCTTTTAGAAAGTGGTGTCTTTAGAGCCGACATGTTTAGCTACCGTGAGACAAAGCTGGAACCTGCTAGCTGCAGTAGAAATGTGAGTACAGTTCTAGTAATATGCCTGGAAATATTGCGGTGGGCGAGAAGTCAAAGTAATCTGCAAACAAAGACTTCTTCCAAATTCTGCTCAGGAATCTCCAGAATCGATTGTCTTAGCCAAGTTACGGTTTTAGCACAGAAGTCCCATTCTTAGTTTAATTCAGATTAATATTGAGACCTGATGTTGAGTTAAACCAGGATCTCCAGTTTGCATCCTGTTGTGCTGACAGCATGAGCATCCTCCGGCCAATCAGAAGCTGTTTCCAGTCAGCTGACAGGAAGTTAACTGCTGCTGCTTTGTTTCTGACAAACTAACCGCCCCTTTGTTTGTTTGTTTGTTTGTTTTGTTTGCAGCTTCTCCTCTCATGGGCGCTCAGAGCTTTCCTAACCTCACCACCACTGGCACCACTTCCACCGTTACCATGTCAACCTCCATAGTAACCAGCAGCAATAACGTAGCCACGGCCACCACTGGTCTGTCGGTGGGCCAGTTGCTAAGCAACACCCTGACGACCAGCCTGACGTCCACGTCCAGCGAGAGCGACACAGGCCAGGAGGCCGAGTTCTCGCTCTATGGTTGGTGATATTAACACACGCACACACACACACACACACACACACACACACACACACACACACACACACACACACACACACACAGCCTGCTTCATCTAACCTGCCGTCTAACAGGCTTTCTACGGTAGTCCTTGTTTAACCATGTAAAAGCGTTTGGACATACACTGATTATATTACTTTCCAACCTCCCCCGCTTGGTTTGAACTCCTCTAGGCTCGTGTTTAACTGCACCATGACAACATCTGCACAATAATTAATTACAGCGTCATTGGGAATTATTCAGCCGTGTCGACTCTGTTTGTGACGGAGAGCTGATCAAGCTGCTTATTGTTGATGCAGCCAAAATGGGGCCTGCAGCTCAAGAGAGGGGTAATAATACATTTAATTTAGCTTCTAATTCATGTTTTAGAAGAGTGGTTGCTGAATAGAGGGACAGTTAAAGATCGAAG
>NW_027263258.1:58195-75695 GCF_902827115.2 Pseudochaenichthys georgianus
ATTAGACTAGCAGGCTGCATCAGCTAACTTATTAGACTAGCAGGCTGCATCATCTAACTTATTAGACTAGCAGGCTGCATCAGCTAACTTATTAGACTAGCAGGCTGCATCAACTAACTTATCAGACTAGCAGGCTGCATCAGCTAACTTATTAGACTAGCAGGCTGCATCAGCTAACTTATTAGACTAGCAGGCTGCATCAGCTAACTTATTAGACTAGCAGGCTGCATCAGCTAACTTATCAGACTAGCAGGCTGCATCAGCTAACTTATTAGACTAGCAGGCTGCATCAGCAACTTATTAGACTAGCAGGCTGCATCAGCTAACTTATTAGACTAGCAGGCTGCATCAGCTAACTTATTAGACTAGCAGGCTGCATCAGCTAACTTATTAGACTAGCAGGCTGCATCTGCTAACTTATTAGACTAGCATGCTGCATCAGCTAACTTATTAGACTAGCATGCTGCATCAGCTAACTTATTAGACTAGCAGGCTGCATCAGCTAACTTATTAGACTAGCAGGCTGCATCAGCTAACTTATTAGACTAGCAGGCTGCATCAGCTAACTTATTAGACTAGCAGGCTGCATCAGCTAACTTATTAGACTAGCAGGCTGCATCTGCTAACTTATTAGACTAGCAGGCTGCATCAGCTAACTTATTAGACTAGCAGGCTGCATCAGCTAACTTATTAGACTAGCAGGCTGCATCAGCTAACTTATTAGACTAGCAGGCTGCATCAGCTAACTTTATAATGCAGGAATAGTGGTTCAGAGGTCGGGGAAAGATGTTGGGGTTAAACAAAGAAAGTTTTGTAATGTATAAAATCAAAATCAACAGTTATATAAATGTTTTTGCTTGTGTGTGTTCAGGTGGCGGGGCTGGGAACGACCCGAGAGGTGGAGCTTCCGCTGTCCAACTACAAGTCCACCATCTTTTACTACGTCCAGCGGCTGCTGCAGCTCTCCTGCAGCGGATCCGTGAAGACCGACAAACTGCGGCGCATCTGGGAGCCCACGTACACGTAAGAGTCCGAAACCAAGATTACATCTGGGGTGAACTGTTGGCTTGTTTCACAGACGTTTGAGTATTTTACTCTGTTTCGTCCTGCAGGATAATGTACAGAGAGCTGAAGGACTCTGAGAAGGAGAAGGAGAGCGGAAAGATGGTGAGTCAATGTTTCTCTTCGAATAACACCTACATATCATAAATATCAACTGAGGTGGAAAAGTTGGCGAACGAAAACATACGATTATTGCCAATAATGTAGTAGGTAGTAGTAGTAGTAGTAGTGTTAGTAGTAGTAGTAGTAGTAGTAGTAGTAGTAGTAGTGTTAGTAGTAGTAGTAGGAGTTGTACTAGTAGTAGTAGTAGTAGTTGTTGTAGTAGTAGTGTTAGTAGTTGTAGTAGTAGTAGTAGTAGTAGTAGTGTTAGTAATAGGTAGTAGTAGTGTTAGTAGTAGTAGTAGTAGTGTTAGTAATAGGTAGTAGTAGTGTTAGTAGTAGTAGTAGTAGTGTTAGTAATAGGTAGTAGTAGTGTTAGTAGTAGTAGTTGTACTAGTAGTAGTAGTAGTAGTAGTGTTAGTAGTTGTAGTAGTAGTAGTAGTGTTAGTAGTAGTAGTAGTAGTGTTAGTAGTAGTAGTTGTACTAGTAGTAGTAGTAGTAGTGTTAGTAATAGGTAGTAGTAGTGTTAGTAGTAGTAGTAGTAGTGTTAGTAATAGGTAGTAGTAGTGTTAGTAGTAGTAGTAGTAGTGTTAGTAATAGGTAGTAGTAGTGTTAGTAGTAGTAGTTGTACTAGTAGTAGTAGTAGTGTTAGTAGTTGTAGTGTTGTAGTTGTAGTAGTGTTAGTAGTTGTAGTAGTAGTGTTAGTAGTAGTAGTAGTAGTAGTAGTAGTGGTAGTTGTAGTAGTAGTGTTAGTAGCAGTAGTAGTGTTAGTAGTTGTAGTAGTAGTGTTAGTAGTAGTAGTAGTAGTAGTAGTGTAGTAGTAGGTAGTAGTAGTGTAGTAGTAGTAGTGTTAGTAGTAGTAGTAGTAGTGTTAGTAGTAGTAGTGGTAGTATTAGTAGCAGTAGTAGTAGTGTTAGTAGTAGTAGTAGTAGTAGGTAGTAGTAGTAGTAGTAGGTAGTAGTAGTAGTAGTGTTAGTAGTAGTAGTGTTGTAGTAGTGTAGTAGTAGTAGTTGTAGTAGTAGTGTTAGTAGCAGTAGTAGTAGTGTTAGTTGTAGTAGTGTAGTAGTAGTGTAGTAGTAGTAGTAGTAGGTAGTAGTAGTAGTAGTGGTAGTAGTAGTAGAACCCAGGAGACAACACAGACACGGAGCAGAGATGGCAGGCATAGCAGTTAAACATATAACATACCTAAAATAATACTGCTGGAGTTCAATCAGTCATTCAAATAATATAGAACATTCATCCATCCATTCAATCATTCATTCCTTCATGGCATCCCGCGGGGTCTTAAAAAGTCTTACATTTGATAATCAGAATTTATCACACACACACACACATACAGAGACACATACACACTTGTCGCTAACACAGTTCTGTGTGCTGTTATGTTCAGTCATCGTTCTTATGTTGAACATGAATACATTTACTGTGTAAGTCATTATGGGACGTATTTTCCTTCATACTTTCTTGCCGTGAAATAGGTCTTAAATTCTATTCAAAGTGGTCTTGAAAAGGTCTTGAAAAGTCTTTGAGTTGGTGAAAACCTGCAGGAACCCTGACCCACATCTCATAAATATCAACTGAGGTGGAAATAGTTGGCAAACTAAAACATACGATTATTGCCAACAATGACGTCATTCTAGGTCCTGCTTTTCTTTATTCACGTTTCATTTTCACCAGTGTAGACATACAATATTTACCGAACATTACCTTTGCTTCCCTCCAAAGACCAAAACTTAAGAAGTATAACAAAAGGGTAGCAGTAAAAAAAAGCTAACCTCTCATTTGCCAAAAAAGGGACAATATGAAATTATTGAAAGCTCCAAAGACTTTGTCGACGGGAATACATTTATTGAAAAAGGACTTCAAACATTTATTTAAATTAGACTTTTAACTTGAAACTGAGCTTTTATTTCTCAAAAATACAAGTTTAATATTTCCCTGAATAAGTAAGGGAATCAAATGAAGCAGGATATGAATACATCTAAAAATGTATTAATATAAATGGTATTTTTGTTGAAAAGTTAACACATTTAATATCATAAAAACATTTGAGAAAAATCAAATGCCTGAAGGCAAGGCAAGATAATTGATCCAGCACCTTTCAACACAAGGCGATTCAAAGTGCTTTACAAACATATTATAAAATGTACCTCTGACCTTTTTGATTTCCCCCCTCCTCCAGGACGTATGTGAACACGGCATCAGTTTATCCGGCAGTCGTTCCGGCAATCTGAGCCCGAACTCGCTGTCGACCAATCAGAGCAGTAGCGAGATCCTGTCCGTTGCCAGGGAGATGGCGCAGGCGAAGGCGGGCTGCAGTCAGACTGCCTGCGGGCTGGAGGACGTCCTGCAGCTGCTGCGCATCCTATATATCATCGGGGGCGACGGAGCCTCCAACGCACGCACTCTGCAGGAGGGTACGGACTCTCACACACACACACACACTAGGGGTGGGAATCACCAGGCTCCCATGATACGATAGTATTGCGATTCTACGATATATGCTAAATATTACGATATGATATACTGCGATATATCGATATATATATATGATTGCATGATATATTGGGTTCCAGTGTCTTTAACATGTGACAAAAGCCTTCGTTTTCCACAGTGCTGATTGGACGCAGGTCTTTGCACATAGAGCAGGTGATTGATTGAGTTATTTTATTTTGATGGTAGCTTTGCCAAGCTAATTTGGATATGCAATATGAATAGTTTATATAATAAAATATCAATACTTGGCATCCGTGTATCGATACAATATCGGCACGCAAAGTATCGTGATACTATGCTGTATCGATTATTTCCCCCACCGCTATCACACACACACACACACACACATTATAGAATCAACGTATATTTTTGATGTATTTTTTTGTGCAGGAAACCAGAAAAAGATCATGTATTGAACACAAAGGGGAAACAAATAAAGGCTTTGACTGTCTCTAAACTGAAAAATAACTATCAAACTTGCCAGAAATTATAATCAAATATGTAACAACACAACAATAAATGTAAACTAAACTCGTCATCGACATGGTCCGGCAGTGGCTCAGTCAGTAGGGGCTTGGACTGTGAGCCGTAGGGTCCCCGGTTCAAGTCCCCGAACAGACCTAAAATATGGAGTGTGGACTTCTACTTGGAGAGGTCCCAGTTCACCTCCTGCCCTGCTGTGGTGCCCTTGAGCAAGGCACCAGACAACCCACTCCCCCCCACTCCCATTGCAATAGCTGCCCACTGCTCCTAGACTCCTGGTGCTAGGATGGGTTAAATGCAGAGCACACATTTCACTGTGACCATTAAGGACGGTTTCATCCCTCCGATTCTATGGTCTGAAAAACATTAAAATACGTAGTACTGCACAGTGGTTTTGGAAACTAGTCTGATCCCATCTGATGCAAACTTTCCACTATTTTATATAACAATAAAACAAATAATCTAAATATTGACGTGGAAACGCTACAAAACCACCAAATGTATAATTCCCTGTCACTTCTTAGACGCTTTTACCCAAAGCGACTTGCATGAACTCAATACTGTGGGCAGTCCTTGCTTACACGTGTCTAAATACTTTCCAAAATGTCTGTACTTGAATCAGTGTGAGAACTCAATTTCATTTCTTATCTTCGCTCAGAGTTCGAAGAGGTGCAGTTCAACGCGTCTCCAGAGGAATTCACCAGCAAGAAGATCACAACCAAGATCCTGCAACAAATCGAGGTCCGTTCTCAAAACGCTTCTTATATAGACAGACATTTTAATCCGTGGTGACTCGTGTCGGTGAGGTTGCAGGGTTTTGTGCTGAATGTGTTTTCTTTGTTCCCCAGGAGCCTCTTGCTCTGGCCAGCAGCGCTCTGCCCGAGTGGTGCGAGCAGCTCACCTCCAAGTGTCCTTTCCTTATTCCCTTCGAGACCCGACAGCTCTACTTCACCTGCACAGCGTTCGGAGCGTCCAGGTGAGTCTGAAGCATCCAGAACGCCTCCTCACCAAACTCACAATAAGATTTCGAAACAAAGCAGTGGATACATTGGACCGAGAAATCTATAAATGCAAGTTCCTTCTTTTGGTAAAAACTCTAAATCTCGCCAAAAAGGAAAAACATTGGAGAAATACAAACCATAATTGATAAGTTGCTTACACATGTAGTGATCCCATGTGAAGAATATACATTTCTGATAAAATAACAACTCTTAGAGGAGATTTAAGTGGAAATTACATATATACAAAAATAATGAAATGATGATAAAAACCAAGCAGAATTTAAATGTGTGGTGACAATGAACTTAAAGGGGACCTATCATGCAAAATGCACTTTGTGATGTCTTTTCTACATCATCATGTGTCCCCGGTGTGTCGGGGAACTCACGCAGCGTCAGAGAATAAAAGCCTCTCTCTTTTCCTCCGTATCCAAATCTCTAAAAACGTGGGAACAACGGAGCTGATCCAGATTTGCGTCCGATACGACGTAATATCTGAAATGTGGACCCACGGGCCAATCAGAAACGTTGCTATCAGAAACAATGCCCGACTGTTTTGGACGTAATATGGTCGGTGTTTACATTAGCATCGCTAACACTCAGAGCTAACCTGTGCTGGAGAGCATGTGTGTGAAGAAGCAGGAAGTAGAAAGGAACTCACCTTGTGGTGTAACCGGCAAGAGAGAAAGCCTTTGAGCTCCAGACTGTTTCAGAGCCTTGATGATCCATGATATGGCGTTTCATCACGGCAGCATTTAGTTTAGACGGTAGCTGCCGGGTCCCGCATGAGCTCAGACCCCTCCTCTTTAAAGCTTTATCCCCGAATCAGCACTTTAGAAACAGGAAGTGAAACAGAGGGATATGAGGCGTGGCTAGAATGATCTGTTTGGTATTTTGAGCAAAACACTTCATAGATATGTTTTTTATATATTTGTATATATCTGAGACCTCTGCTATTGCCTAGAAATAGCCTGATAGGTGACCTTTAAATAAGGAAATATAAAGTGATGGGATACTAAAACAAACCAAGCTTTTATTTTGACAATGCATAACTTAAATACAGCACGAGAAAGTGATTCAGTGTTTCACTAGCTGACCTCTGACCCCGTCATATGTCTGCAGGGCGATCGTGTGGCTGCAGAACCGGCGCGAGGCGACCATGGAGCGCTCGCGGCCGTCCACCACGGTGCGGCGCGACGACCCCGGGGAGTTCAGGGTCGGTCGGCTCAAACACGAGCGAGTCAAAGTGCCCCGAGGAGAAGCCATGATGGAGTGGGCGGAGTCCGTCATGCAGCTGCACGCAGACAGGAAGTCCGTGCTGGAGGTGAGACGGAGACACATCACACACACAGAACTTAACCTTAAAGGTGCTTCAGGCCGGTTGAACCAAGCCCCCAGGAAGTGCTCCAGACTCTGAGGGAAATATTCCTAGTGGCCAAACGGAGGTACTACAATGTCCGTATAACTAAATAAACTTCCCAGTATGAACTATTTTATAGCCCTTATTAGAATAATTCGGTCCTTAAAGTTGTAAAATGCACTAAAAGCTGAATCCAGATTTATTTTCTTTTTCGATTCATTCAACTGAGCTGAAAGCAGGAGATTGGGGGTGGGGCGTAATGACAGGAGGCGGAGCTTAAGGGGAAACTCAACTCTGCTCTATGAGCTACATACGGGTACTTCTGTTCTGACAGCAAGTTTGTGACGTTTTGCTCTCAGGCCAGTTTGTCCTCATGAGCCAATGAGCAGCTCTCATCTGTATCCAATTCTTATTATACATCCATGAACATAACACACACTTAACTTAACCTTAAGGAAACATTTAAAATACTTTCCTTTAAAGCGACACTAACACTCACTAACACACACAAATGAAGCGGTGTGTATTAATCGTGTGTGTGTGTGTGTGTATTAATTGTGTGTGTATTAATCGTGTGTGTGCAGGTGGAGTTTCTGGGTGAGGAGGGGACAGGTCTGGGTCCCACTCTGGAGTTTTACGCTCTGGTGGCCGCAGAGTTTCAGCGAACCTCTCTGGGGATGTGGCTCTGTGACGACGACTTCCCCGACGACGAGTCCCGACAGGTGGGTCACGTGTTCCTCTGTCAGGGGCTGGTTATTATTGTTTTCTTATTTGTATTTTCCACTCTTGTCTTTTCATTATTTTCCCGTCTTTTCATTAATCTTTTAGTTCGTTAATCTGTAATGAACACTTAGACAAACGTGTTCTGTGATATTGGGCTGTATAAATAAACATTGAATAGTATATATTGCACATAAGAGGTGTTGTTTCACATGAACTGATCCTCTGGCCGTGTCTCAGGTGGATCTGGGCGGCGGTCTGAAGCCCCCCGGTTACTACGTGCAGCGATCCTGCGGGCTGTTCGCGGCGCCCTTCCCTCAGGACAGTGAGGAACTGGAGCGAATCACAAAGCTGTTCCACTTCCTGGGCGTGTTCCTGGCCAAGTGCATCCAGGACAACCGTCTGGTGGACCTTCCCGTCTCCCAGCCCTTCTTCAAGCTGCTCTGCATGGGCGACATCAAGTCCAACATGAGTAAGCTGCTGTATCAGAGCAGGGGCCACGACCCTAACGGACCCCCCCACACGCATCCCTTCCTGCTGCTGTCCGAGATGCAGTCGGAGGCTTCGACCGAGGAGAGCCAGGAGACGTACTCGGTGGGAAGCTTTGATGAAGACTCCAAGTCAGAGTTCATCATGGACCCCCCCAAGCCCAAACCCCCCGCCTGGTACCACGGCATCCTCACCTGGGACGACTTCCAGCTGGTCAACCCGCACAGGTGAGAACGGTTTGATTTATTTAGTTTTCTTTTTTTTTAAAGAGCCATGGAGGTATATCTGCTCTCTCTAATGGCGCTTTTCCACTGCAGGGCCTCGCACGGCTTAGTACGGTATAGTTAGGTCTTGGTAGGCCAGGCTCACTTTATGCTGCGTTTCCATTAGAGTTTAGTAGCTGGGGCGGTAACTATAGTAACGCAGTGTAGGCGGAGCCGTGACGTCATCTTCAATGCGAAACACAAAAAACCAACATCAGCCGTTAGCTGTTAGCCCTCAGAGCTCAGAGCTCCTCATATCTGTTCAGAAACTAGACAGAAGCTAAACAAGTCCAAACCACAGACTGTCTGTGTCATGGAGAATACAGTCGCTGCTTTATTTATGTCTGTAGGCCGTTGCTGTGAGTGTGGACGGTCGGAGCATATACAACGTTAGCTTAGCCCGTTAGCTTAGCCTGGTCCATTCAGAAAACACGCCTGCCGTCTGTCTGCAGACTTGTCAAAGCATTAATTCATGGTCTTTACTAACCGGTATCAGTATGTTGTTACTTCCGCATCATTTAGAAACGTGTATTACAATTAAATCACGGTCCAATATGTTCATCTTGTTGTAGTTGTCGCCCCCTTGCCAGCGATTCTCTCTTCTAGTTCAGCATACTCAGCCCGACTCAGCCCGGTTGTTGGCCCGGAAAGAACTTCGATTTTGGAGAGCCAGAAAACTGTGAAAAAGTACCCGTTAGCCGGAACTACGTCTAGTGGAAAAGCGCCAAAAGAGACACATAACAACCAGGAAGAGACTCAAAAGACTACAAAGAAACTACAAATAGGAAGGGGGCGTGTCTTTTTAATGTCCACCAATGAACAGTGGAGCTTGTGTTTCAGATTTTCTGTTTTCTTTGGCAATAATGAGTCATTAAAAACCAGTTTATAAAGATGTAGCACATTATAATGTCTAATTTATTTCCTCTCCCTCCATCTTGCCTTTTCTCTACTTCCTCCTCATCCTCCTCCTCCTCCTCTTCCTCCCACAGGGCGAAGTTCCTGAAGGAGGTGAAGGAGCTGGCGGTGAAGAGGAGGCAGATTCTGTCCAGTAAGAGTTTGTCTGAAGATGAGAAGAACACCAGACTGCAGGACCTGATGCTGAGGAACCCGCTGGGCTCCGGACCCCCCCTCTGCATCGAGGACCTCGGGTAAAACTCACACACTTAGCAAGTCCTAATGGGATATGAAACATTAATAAAAGCCCCGAATATCAATCAGAATGGAGAGTTTATTACATTTTTATGTCAAAAACGGAGATTTCATATATAGCTGCTATGATAGCTACGAGAGTGTATGACAGCTTCCGGTTTGGGGCATTCTGGCTGCGCATCACTCATTCACCAATGGGTAATGTTTAGATGGATTTTTAGGAACTTCTCCTCGATTCCATTGGCTCTAACGGTTAACAAGAGATGTCAATCACCAAAATCGACCAATGGGGGCCATAGATATGGAAAATCCACCCAAATGACCCCAGAAGTGTTTTTTTTGCTAAATCTCTCTAAAAAGGTTACATTTCACTTGTTTTGCATCAATCTTGATACAGGGTACTTATTATATGTTGTAGTTTGGATTCCTAAAGCTTTTAGTCTACCATCCCATCAGTCAAGGGTGGTTTCACTATAAGTAATGGTGTTTTTGGACGGGCACAATAATTTACAGTTTTTTACTGTGTTCAATCTGAATTTACTTTAAAATAAAAAACATCTATATTGATTCTGACACTTCTACATCCAATCTACATTTAATTTACCCCTTTTAGAAGTGAAGTTATAGTCATTTTCGAGCCTGAGACCTGAAAAACAGGCTCGGGGCTAAACGGGTTAAATCTTCAAGTTTCTGACATTTCCGAGCTCCTCAGACCTGACCCTCCTCTCGTTTTGTTTTTCTCTTCAGGTTGAATTTCCAGTTCTGTCCGTCCTCGAAGGTTCACGGTTTCTCAGCTGTGGATCTCAAACCAAACGGAGACGATGAGGTAAAAACAACCTGAAACCTCAGATAGGGATTCTCTTTAAAGTAGAGACACGACATACTGATATCAGGGCTGCACGATTAGGGGAAATAATCTAATTGCAATTTTCTGACAGATATTGCGATTCGATTTGCGATATTTGTTTTTAAGCGACCCAACGGACGTTTATTGTAAAATGCGGCCATATCTCCGGCTAGGAAGGTCGTATCAACGTGCTCCCGTCTCTAGCACCCCGCAGCCCGAGCTACGAGCGAAATAACTAAACTTACATGAAACTTCCGTTGCTTTAAAGTCGAGCTTCAGTTTCAGATTCTCCCTGTAATAGAAACACGTGATGGAGCGTCACTAACCTGACTCAGATGCTTTGTTTCACCGAACCATCTTGATGCGGCTTTCACACCAGCGCGTTCCCCTTTCTAGCTCCGAGCGGGAGCTTTTCTGGTTCAGCTCCGGTTTCCCCGTTCTGCTCCCGCTCTGCTCACACCGCCCAGAGCTGCCGCTGCTGCGTCACGACGTCACCGTCTACGTGCCTGCTTCATAAAATCCAAACCGCGCTGAAATCCCTCACATCGACGACAACAACAATGGCCGATTGTATTGAAGCGCTGTTCGCTTTGGTTATCCTCTTACGGAACGACATGGAAGGCATCGGACGACTTTACAAGGGACGACTTTACTTGGAACTTTACAAACATCACATGCGAAATGCAAGACTTCTTTGTGGTCTTCAGCTTCTACTTCAACAACGAATCTGCCCCCGCCTCGACGTAAGAGAGGCGTAAGCGCCTCTTAGCTCCGAAGCTCTTGCCTCTAGACCGACAATTTTTTGGAGCTGGAAGTGAACCGGATTCCGGAGCTCTGCGGTGTGAACAGGAAAAAAACGGTACTTTTCCGAGCCGGAGCTGAAAACGCGTTGGTGTGAAAGGGGCAGGAGAAGCCATTTGGAAAGGGCAGGCACTTTCAAAAAGACTTGGCAGGTGGTTGGATCAATCAGTCTATCACCTGCTATCATGGGCCACTTCTGATTGGTTAACAATGGCTGGTGCATGTGGAGCACAGCACTGTGGATGACTGACACACAAGAAGAATTTTTTTTTTTTTAAATCGATTAATCGTCCAGCCTTAACCTCAGAGCTGTGACGTCACCTCTGTGGCTGTGAATCTGTGAAAGTTGCCCTGCTTTTTGAGGACGTTTATTGGCTGATTTGAGTGCGTTAAGTTGATACTCAATGTGTGTATTTCTGTGTAGATGGTGACGATGGAGAACGCAGAGGAGTACGTGGAGTTGATGTTTGACTTCTGTATGCACACCGGCATCCAGAAACAGATGGAGGCCTTCAGAGGTAAACACACAAGACTGTCATTACAAACTGATGGCTTCATTTTTCTTCTTATTTGTTCATAAGCTCTCTCTAAATGTAGATGGAGAATATACCTTTAAATGTTTTAATGAGAAATCCCCCTTCTCTCTTTTTCTTCTCCTCCTCAGACGGATTTAACCGAGTGTTCCCGATGGAGAAGTTGAGCTCTTTCAGCCATAAGGAGGTTCAGATGATCCTCTGCGGCAACCAATCACCGTCCTGGACTTCTGAAGACATCGTCAACTACACAGAACCAAAGCTGGGTTACACCAGAGACAGGTGCGTCCCGTCGGTAGAAAGAAAAACCCAATACAGCTGTAAAAACTGTATATTAAGATGTAAAAAGCTAGCGTTAGGCTATAAAGGAACTACAGCACGGTCACATGACTTCACGTCACTACCGCTAAGCTAAAGGTGGCTAATGTTGGGCTATAAGGGAACTACAGCACGGTCACATGACTTCACATCACCACCGCTAAGCTAAAGGTGGCTAATGTTGGGCTAAAAGGAACTACAGCACGGTCACATGACTTCACGTCACCACCGCTAAGCTAAATGAGGCTAATGTTGGGCTATAAGGGAACTACAGCACGGTCACATGACTTCACGTCATCACCGCTAAGCTAAAGGAGGCTAATGTTGGGCTATGAGGGAACTACAGCACGGTCACATGACTTCATGTCACCACCGCTAAGCTAAAGGTGGCTAATGTTGGGCTATAAAGGAACTACAGCACGGTCACATGACTTCACGTCACCACCGCTAAGCTAAAGGTGGCTAATGTTGGGCTATAAAGGAACTACAGCACGGTCACATGACTTCACGTCACCACCGCTAAGCTAAAGGTGGCTAATGTTTGGGCTATAAAGGAACTACAGCACGGTCGCATGACTTCACGTCAGCACCGCTAAGCTAAAGGCGGCTAATGTTGGGCTATAAAGGAACTACAGCACGGTCACATGACTTCACGTCACCACCGCTAAGCTAAAGGTGGCTAATGTTGGGCTTGATGACGTTTAGTGATGGCAACCTCCATTTTAAGACAAATAGAATCTTCAGACATTCACCAGTGGGGTCGTCGTAGAAACAGTACATGAACTGAGCTTTTGTTAACCACGGAGAGACCTTCATGTATCGGAGTTTCAGTTTTTCTCTGTCTAATGTAAACTGTTTTCCTCTTCAGTCCCGGTTTTGTGCGGTTCGTCAGAGTTTTGTGCGGGATGTCGTCTGACGAGAGGAAAGCGTTCCTCCAGTTCACCACCGGCTGCTCCACGCTGCCCCCCGGAGGCCTGGCCAACCTGCACCCCCGCCTCACCATCGTCAGAAAGGTAGGCTGCTCTCTGAATGTAAAATATAATACTGTGTTTTCAGTCAGAAAACTAATATATGTTAATAATTTAGTTTTTGGGAGAAGGGGTGGGATTAAATACGTGTAAACTTCTTCCCACCCCTTTTCGGATGTGTAGTTAGGTAAATCATTTGTAAGTCAATAATATTTTTGTTTATCAATTTGATACTGCTTAAGCTTGTACAGTATCATAATCCATAGTTTCATTTAATTATTATTATAATTTTGTTTGTATTATTGTTACACGTTCTAAATAGAAAGTATTGCTCGTTAACTCGTGTTCCCTGTGATTGACAGGTGGACGCCACGGACTCGAGCTACCCGTCCGTCAACACGTGCGTTCACTACCTAAAGCTTCCGGAATATTCCTCCGAGGACATCATGCGGGAGCGCCTGTTAGCCGCCACCATGGAGAAAGGCTTCCACCTCAACTGACCTCTGACCCCTCGCCTCACTGAGCATGCTCCTCAAGTCCGTCTCGCCGCCCCGCCCTCCGCCGCCGCCGCGTGATTGACAGCTCAGCCGGCCAATCGGAAACCGGCCGACTGACTTGACTGACTGACAGCTGGAGGACGAGGAGGAGGAGGAGGATTTATGTTGCAGAATAAAAAGAAAGAAAAGTTCACACCCTTTCCCCCTCACCTCACCTCCTTCCCTTGTCTCCTCGTGTTGTTCTTCATCCTCCTCCTCCTCCTCACCCGTCTGTGTGTGTGTGTGTGTGTGTGTGTGTGTGTGTGTGTGTGTGTGTGTGTGTGTGTGTGTGTGTGTGTGTGTTGTGTGTGTGTGTGTGTGTGTGTGTGTGTGTGTGTGTGTGTGTGTGTGTGTGTGTGTGTGTGTGTGTGTGTGTGTGTGTGTGTGTGTGTGTGTGTGTGTGTGTGTGTGTGTGTGTGTGTGTGTGTGTGTGTGTGTGTGTGTGTGTGTGTGTGCCTCCTCCTCAGTTTAGTGCCTGGTTTGACTGGTAGCTTCTGTTCCTCCTCCTCCTTCAATCAATCATGCTTCTTCTTCCTCTCTTTTTATTTTATTGCTTTTTTGTTCCCGTGTGTGTGCAACAGTTTTTTGGGTTGTTCCTGACCGGCTGTAGAGGTCAAAGGTCAGAGTGCATTTGGTGTTTCTTTTACTTTAATGAAGCTATAGAGACAAAAACACTGGTTGTGTGCGCGGCACATCTAAAGAGAAAAAGCTCTGCTCTCCCTCTTGTATTTTCTTTGTATATTATTATAAACATTTATTTAACTCAAGTTGCAGTTTGAGGTAAACAGATATTTTCAAATGTGTATGCTCCAAAAAAAATAATCATTAAAATGTTTGCAAAGTCTGAAGTTAACAAAGAGTCCTGTGGTCTTTAGAGTACTGACTGGAGTTAGCACACATGGAGCATTTCCACTACAGCGCGGTTTAAGCCGTTTTTGTTGCGTTTCCACTCGGCGTAGTTCCGGCTAGCGGGTACTTTTTCACAGCTTTTCTGGCTCCAAAATCAGGTTCTTTCCGGGCCAACAAGCGGGCTGAGTATGCTAAACTAGTGAAGTCTAGGGGGCTACAACTACAACAAAATGAACATATTTGACCGTGATTTAATTGTAATACACGTTTCAAAATGATGCCGAAGTAACAACACACTGATACCGGTTAGTAAAAACCATGAATTAATGCTGTGACAAGTCTGCAGACAGACGGCAGAGAAAACCCTTTAAAATGTGTGATTTCTGAATGGCGCTTGGCTAAGCTAACGTTGTATATTGTACCGTTCGACAATCGGAGTCGGAAACAGGCTTCAAGTTATTAGGTTTAATAATCCTTTGATCGCATACAGATACAGATATAGGTTACGCAGGTTCAACATCACTCAGTACTCCACTCCCTAACTCACACACACAGACACAAGCAGGGTCTCAACTCCCCAGCCCTCCCCCCTCTGCTCCCCCAACCACAGGCCCGCATTACTGTGCAGCTCTGTGATTGGCAGAGAGACGGGGGATGCTTGAGTGACACATCCAGCACCCTATAGGGTCGCTACAATATGCTCCGACCGTCCACACTCAAAACAACGGCCTACAGACATAAATAAATAATAATATAATAAATAAACCAGCGACTGTACTCGCCATGACACAGGCAGTCTGTGGTTTGTACTTGTTTCACTGTTGTCTAGTTTCTGAGCAGATATGAGGAGCTCTGAGTGCTAACAGCTAACGGCGGTTTTTTGTTTCGCATTGAATGACGTTACGGCTCCGCCTACACTGCGTTACTATAGTTACCGCCCCAGCTACTAAACTAATGGAAACGCAGCATAAAGTGAGCCTGGCCTACCAAGACCTAGCTAAACCGTGCGAGGCCCTGCAGTGGAAATGCGAAGAGTCCTGTGGTCTTTAGAGTACTGACTGGAGTTATGAAGGTGCTTATGTTCTGCGATTACTCACCGTCACATTTGAGAATAACATTTGATTTTTTAAGTTATTATTGATGTCTAACTTTATTTTATACTCTGGTTTGTTACATGAGAATTAGATCTTAATGTGAATTTAGCATCTGATTCACAACATATTAGAAATCTTATAATGCAAAAAGAATTGACAATAAAAATGTGTAGAGAGAATGAAAGACAACTGAATAATTTAGAAAATATATATAATATTTACATCAAATGTAATTTGTTTTTGTTCAACAATTCTGAATAAACAGAAAATAATTCATTTTAAATGTATGTATTTTTCTAAATTGAGGAAACCGGTATCGTGACACTAACATGTTGTAATGCAAAGATATAATAACATAAAACACATAACTAGGGGTTTGTGAAACACAGTGGTTCAAGAAAACAAGAAATATTGACTCGGAGGGTGTTTCTCAATGTCGAGGACGCTTCCTTGCATCCTTGCATCCTTCCTTGTCAAGGAAGGATACTCCAGAGCCACTATTTCAAGGATGCTACGTCATCGAGTCCCGCCGAAGCACACCTGCGCACTTGCTAGCCTGTTCCACTCTTCGTTTTCCGAATGCTCGGAAGGATTCTTGCCTAGTTTCAGAAGGCAAGGCAAGTTTATTTATAGCACTTTTCAACACAAGGCAATTCAAAGTGCTTTACAAAAAACGAAAGACATTAAGAAAATGGCATTTAAAATCAGTCATTAAAAATAAAAGCTAATAAAATAAAAAGAAAAAATACATGGATAAAAGTTACAGTGCAGTCCAAGATATGAATAGTTCAATTAAAAGCAGCGACAAAAAGAAAAGTCTTCAGCCTGGATTCACTGAAGGAAGTGACTCGGAAGACATGTCCTACCAAGAAAGCGTCCTCGACATTGAGAAACACCCGTGGTCCTTCAGAAGCGAGGCAAGAATCCTTCCTAGCATCCGGAGAACGAAGAATGGAACGGGCTAGCAAGTGTGCAGGTGTGCGTCATATGAGAGGCCCCGCCTTAAATTTCCCGACAAAGATTTCGGAAATTGGTCCGTGCGCAAAGCATTGTGGGGATTTTTAGACCGCGGAGGATACACATGTGCAGCCTCGAAATTTCCCGCAACGAAGGACGGCGGCCTCAGTAGAATTCCAAGCATCCTGGACATTGAAACAATTCTTCTGCGAGACTCGAAGTAGCATCCTTGAAATAGTGGCTCTGGAGCATCCTTCCTCGACATTTAGACTCGTATCGTTCACTTTGGCCATCAGAGGGTTAAATCAAAATGCATACCTTTTGACTTTTTTTTTTATAAACGTATTTATTCAAATAAAAGTTCATAAATCCTTGAAACGCATGCGGGGAAATCCATCCATGCTTTCGGGTCAGAAAGCAGCACGTCCATTCACAACTTATTGCTCAAACATCCACAGCTTTGAAAGTCACGAGGTTGCAGGTTCGATTCCTTTCAAGTCTTTTATGAAAATCCACTTCATGACATTATAAAATCCACCCAGTGACATCACTTCCTGTCGCGCCTCATTCGCCCATCTTGTCGAGAGCAGTGAGCGGCGCGAGGACGCGGCTCTTGTTGGTCTCGACCACGTGTCCGTTCTGGATCATCTCGTCCAGGATGATGTGGACTCGGTCCAAGTTAAACATGATCTGGAGACGATGTGGAGTCAAAGAAACACATATGTAACAAGCAGGAAGTCATGCACACAATGAGAAGCTGTGATTGGTCGGTTTTTAAAGGTCACCTATAATACAAAATCCACTTCTCCATCTCTCTTCTACATCAACATGTGTCCCCTCTTCTTCATGTCTCTTCTACATCAACATGTGTCCCCTCTTCTTCATGTCTCTTCTACATCAACATGTGTCCCCTCTTCTTCATGTCTCTTCTACATCAACATGTGTCCCCTCTTCTTCATGTCTCTTCTACATCAACATGTGTCCCCTCTTCTCCATGTCTCTTCTACATCAACATGTGTCCCCTCTTCTTCATGTCTCTTCTACATCAACATGTGTCCTCTCTTCTTCATGTCTCTTCTACATCAACATGTGTCCCTCTCTTCTTCATGTCTCTTCTACATCAACATGTGTCCCCTCTTCTTCATGTCTCTTCTACATCAACATGTGTCCCCTCTTCTCCATGTCTCTTCTACATCAACATGTGTCCCCTCTTCTTCATGTCTCTTCTACATCAACATGTGTCCCCTCTTCTTCATGTCTCTTCTACATCAACATGTGTCCCCTCTTCTTCATGTCTCTTCTACATCAACATGTGTCCCCTCTTCTCCATGTCTCTTCTACATCAACATGTGTCCCCTCTTCTTCCATGTCTCTTCTACATCAACATGTGTCCCCTCTTCTTCATGTCTCTTCTACATCAACATGTGTCCCCTCTTCTTCATGTCTCTTCTACATCAACATGTGTCCCCTCTTCTTCA
>NW_027263258.1:80695-93723 GCF_902827115.2 Pseudochaenichthys georgianus
TGTGTTGAAAATATTTGTAACATGTGCTTTGTATGCCTCTAATACATGTTTTACTCGTATCACATTATCAAGAATATAGAAAAGCAAGAAATACTAAACATACATGAGGGGGTCCTCAGCCTGGTGGGCTGTCTGAGGGCAGGGGTGGACATTTAATACCGGCAAAGGTTATTTTACCAAATTTTCTCTACTGTAGGGCCATCCATCCAAAATGACACTTCTGCTGTGTTTCTTTGTAACATGATCCAACCATTGGTCTTGTGTTAATGTTCTTCTGTATATATGTACATCACCTTATCAGAGTTGTACTTATTTTTTCAATGTCTATGCATACGTGTTTATTCTTATTTTACTTATTCTTATCATCCCTGTGTATATATTCTCATGTGTACTATGTGTGTTTCTCTCTTATTCTGTTGCTGCTATAACACCTGCATTTTCTAGCGGGGATCAATAAAGTATCTATCTGTTCTTATCTTATAATAATAATAATAATAATAATAATAATAATAATAATAATAATAATAATAATAATAATAATAATAATAATAATAGACTCTGAATTCAGGTAAGATTTCCCACGCTTGCTTGTATTCGTTGAACGTTCCATAGTGGATGACCGAGAAAAAAGAAGCTGGATTGATCTTCCCGTCATGCACCGCGGCTGGGTTCTCCCTCCCGTAATGATCCAGGGAGAGAGAGAGAGAGAGAGCAGTAATGGCGGCCGGTTAGAGCCATACACAAACACCGTCCGCAAACAGCCGCTCTCACCGCACCGCGCTCCGGGGGGCAGCTAGCCTCACACACCGCGCCGGAGCGACACACACGGAGCGGATACACCGACTCTAACGGAGAGAGGGGGGGGGGAACCGGACCGGGCGGGAATCATTTCAGTTGGACCGTTTGCTGCCTGGGACTTTCTTCTACTTTTCTAAAAAAAAAACAACATGGATGAGCACCCCGGCGGAGGAGGAGGGGTCGGATCCCAGAGACAACCTCCACAGTCAGGGAGCAATAATGGAGGTGGTGGAGGAGTCATGGTGCCGCACCAGCCGGACGAGATGCCCCGGCAGCAGTACACCATCCCCGGCATCCTGCACTACATCCAGCACGAGTGGGCCCGCTTCGAGATGGAGAGAGCGCACTGGGAAGTGGAGAGGGCCGAGCTCCAGGTTAGCAATAGCATGTTAGCTTAGCACTGATTTATGCTAAGCTAAGAACAACAACAACAACATCAAGCGGAGACGTCGTTTAACTTAAGCATTTTAGCTGTAATCAGCCATCTTATGAATTCATATTGACATTTGTTTTAGTTTATATTTACTGCACGTCAAATGGTCGCTAACGTTTGCGGCGAATGAAATGTTTGTACCCTAGCATGCTAAGTAGCTAAGCTAACAGGGTAGAGCCATAGGGCAGACAGGAATAGCGGAATGTGCTGCGGTTACAGTTAGCTTGACCTAGTTATCCCTTAGCTGGAGCTAGTTAGCTTCACATCGCTGTCAGAGTGGCTGGTGGTAAAAGATAGGATAAGATTCACTTAATCCCCGACTGGGATTGTTTCCGTTTCAGCTGCATTTTAAAACAAGGCATTGCACATAATGTGAACATCAAAAGAGTAGAACATAAACAAACATAAAATAGAAACACATCAACATTGAAAACAAGACAGAACTAAGTCCACTTATAAGTTTAATAGATAAGTAGATATATACTTTATTCATCCCAAATTGGTTGATTATTTTGTTACAGGCATTCAAATATTGTAACGGTGGTATAAACATAACATATATTTACATAAGACATATACCACAAAGAATACACATTATAAAATATCCTGCATAATGTTCTGTAAAAGCCCAATATACCACAGCACCAGAAATATAGACATTAACTTAAGGAGCATAAACTTATAGACATGGGATAGTATTTAAAATACAGTTGTGGAGAGTTATGGTCAAACTATGGAGCAGGGATTGTTCTGCCAGTCGGAGGTGAATAGTTGTTCAGTGTTAATGCAGTTGGCAGGAATGACTTCCTGTATCTGTCCTGCTGTGACATCAGAGCTGGATCAGTCTGTTGGAGAAGGAGCAAACTACCCGACATACTCTACTTAAGTTCACTTAAAGGTTTATTGTTGTGCGACTAGTTAACACCTCTAATCCACCCTATTCATCTCACAGCTTTTCTCACTTTACACATTAAGATTTCTGCCATATGAAAACGGATCCCTTTCTATAAATGAACATTGAATTAACAATATCCAACAGTTATAACAAGTTAACCTGAAATGATAAGTTCATTGACAGAAGGTTCATTTGATAATAGTTTGTCATCTTTCATGTCAATACTTGTGATTTATAAGTAATATGATGGTGATATTAGGACGGTTTGTTGGGCAACAAGGTGTCAATTTGGGCTCTGGGTAATTGGGACATTTGCCATTATCAGGGGGTCCGCGGGGTCTTAAAAAGTATTACAAGTTGATAAAATCAATTTAGCGAAAATTAAAGCTATTAAAATTATTAAAGGGCATTTTCCAAGGTATAACATGTTGTAGCTTGTCTTCAATAAGTATATAAATGGTCCAGAGAGGTTGTGTTCTGCAGTCTGCCTGAATGTAGTCATGGCGTAGGTGTGTCGTGTGATTCTGTAGTTTATTGATGGCATCCCGTTGGATCTGACGTCATCTGAACAGGACATCGCACGCTCACTGCTTGATAGCGCGAAGGTCCGTTTACGCCGGTTGCTAAGCAACATCGTTATGGGGAAATGCAAGTCTGCGTCCAAATGGTTGGAAGATAAGGAGGAAGGACAATCAATACTGTATATAGTCAATGGGAGGTGAAGTGTGTCGCCAAGGTAACCGGTTAGAACTCGAAGTGACGATGAGGTCTTAAAATGTATGGAAAGGGTCTTAAAAAAGGTCTTGAAAGGTCTTACATGGGACTTCAGGGTTCCTGCATAGACCCTGCTTAAGTGTAGGAACAACAATCAATCTATTAGTTGGGAAAACAATCAGCAGATGAATCTATAATCAAAGTAAATATTCCTTAATAGTTCAAAATGTTCACACCCCAGAAGTCCTGACGTATAATAATTAGGGATGTACCAAATATCGCGGTAAATAAACGTCCCAATACCGTCGTGAGACTGACTAAATCTACCGCGATGTAAAAAACAAAGTAATTATTTTTGTTTAAAACCTTTATTCAACCAGATGATCCCATTGAGATCATCGATCTCTTTTTCAAGGGAGACCTGTCCAACATGGCAGCAAGTACAACATGAACATAAAACGACAGAACACAAAAGGACATCGTATTTACAGGGCTACATGTACACACCTGGAGACATGGGGCGGGGGGGTGTTATGCCGTGTGTGCATGCACCTCGCGGGAGCGCGCACGGCGTAAAGCAAAACCTCCTAGACATGTGTTGATCTGTACGGCAAAGTACGGTTTGGAAACTATCATTTCCTTTTGGAGGGCATGCATACCACGGCATAACACCAGAGCCTCGCTGCGGGGACACGTTGGCGCTGTTCCGAGTTGGTTCTAATCGGTCAAAGTGACACTTGATTTATTTTATTGCAGGGTCTGATTATTAAAAGTCCGTGTTTATTTGTGAGATGCAGTGGCACAAAGAAAATGCCTACTTTGTGTGGTAGTACTATAGGTACAAAAACACTGGTTTTCTTGTTCCAGTCTGTTGCTGTCACTTTGTTTTTGACACTTTAAAATGCTGCTATTTACTAACATGCTGTACACATCAGATTTATTATTTAATAAAGAAACATTTTCCGAGTAAAAAAAATGGTTTTCCTTTTATTATTCAATATCGCGATAAGTACCGTGGACTTGTTATCGCGATATTATCGTACCGTGAGTGTTTGGTATCGTTGCATCCCTAATAATAATGTAATGCTATAATATATATTAGTATGACATTCACCGTTTCTACTTAAAGTACATGTTTCTTATTATACTTGGATACTTTCTCTGAAGTAAGTAGTTTTTATTGCAGCATGGTATTAGTACTTTAACTGGCTCTAAAAAGGCTCTAAATACTTCCCCACCTCTGCAGAATGGTAACGTAGCACTTTAGCATTCACTGTTGCCGTCATCGCTTTCCTGTCGGCCCATGAGTTCAAACCTGAGCCAACGTAGAAAGGGTATGTAGTCGGTAAAGAAGTGAATCCACCTGGCTGTCAAATAGTATTAATAAAGCCTGTTTTCCAATACTTTGAACAGTTACGTTGAGTTGATATAGTTGAAAAAAAGCCCATTTTAACATCTCATTTTGTGTGTGTGTGTGTGTGTGTGTGTGTGTGTGTGTGTGTACTCGTGTCACTACAGGTAAAATAAAGCATTTGTCATCTCATTTTCAACATCAAACAACAATATAACAAAAGACGAAAACAAGAAGCAGTCTAACTTGCATCTAAAAGTATACTGTGTGTGTGTGTGTGTGTGTGTGTGTGTGTGTGTGTGTGTGTGTGTGTGTGTGTGTGTGTGTGTGATTGTACGACAGAAAACGGATTATTCCCTATAACATGTGTGAATATGGTATCCATGCAGAAATGTTTGGAAAAGGAATGAATATTTTATGACGCCGGCAAAAAAGGTCGGTGTTCTTGATTGTGTGTGTGTGTGTGTGTGTGTGTGTGTGTGTGTGTGTGTGCGTGCTGAAGTGTGGTGCCGCTCATGTCTTTGTCATAACACACCCTGCAGTAAGCGGCTGAAGTGGAGGTTGCCAGCTGTGGACGTGTGTGTGTTTAATGACAGGGTCTTAGTTGCACACTCTGTGTTTGCTCTGCTCGGACTTGTTGCGTTGTGACACTGGATGCCTTCCGCATGACTCGTCAGTGTTCCTGATAAGAGCGCACACACACACATACACACACACACACAGACCAAGGTGTCCACATTCCTCAATGTTAACATTTACTGTGGGAGGACAGCCAATAAAGTGTGAAGCCACTAAACGCTTCTGTGGAAATGCCTTTCTGAATACACGGGGAAGGAGTGGTGGTGATTTTCATTTATACTTTTAGGAGTTGTGGAAGGGCGGGAGTTTAAGAGCTTCTTCCACTTTGATTTAAGGCATTCACTAATACTTGAGTGAGTAGGAACCGTAGCAGAATAATCAGCCGGACACTATTGATCTGCACTGAAACACACTTCATCTATCATCATTTTTTCTCACTTGAGTGATGGCGGTACAGAATCGACTGAAAGCTATTCATGCGGGATAGCGCTCGGGTTCAGCGCCACAAATCCAGCTGCTTCCCAAAGTTCCTGGTTTGGGCCGACATGGAGGAAGGAAAGGGAAGTTGTAAATAAAGTAAAGAACTACAGAAACGTGATAACCTGGCATTTCGCACAGGACTTTATTTGTGAGCTTTTTGAAATGCAAGACGAGTACTTTCTTTTGTTATATCGAACATATTAGTCATTTGTATATTGTTTCTAGAGATTCTTCAGCGTGGAAACACAGCTGACTGTCGTGTCTTGTTGTTCGATTATAAACATTTAAAAAAAAATCCTGATGAAGTGCCCGTCGTGTTCTCATCGTGCTGAGCAGCGTCCAGCATTTTACATTACATGTTAGACGCCTTTATCCAAAGCGGCCACTCAATACTGTGGGCAATTTGGGGTGAAGTGTCTCAGGGACATGCTGACTGCAGCGGGGTTTGAACCTGAATACCAACCACCACACGCCTCCTACACGCATTTGTAATATCTTCCTTTTCCAACATCACTTCAAAGTAAATCTCACAAACACCACGATGCTGTTGTTCGGAGATCCGTCTAAAAACCCACGACACTTTTGAATCCACGATTTGCCTAATCTTCCTGCGTCTTCACATGTGGAGGAAACAAAAGGGAATATTTGGAATAAGACGTCTTCAAACTGCCAAAACACAAAGGCAGCGTCTTATTGACATGTTCAGTAGTAGGTTACACGGTTTGTTAATTTTGTTGGTGATATTTGCTAACTTCGTGCGTTTCTCCCACATAGTTTGTGCGGCGCCTGTTATGTGTTGAGGCTTTGCTGACATGTTCTCGCTCTTAACTCCAGCACAGTGTGTTCCTGTTTGCTGTGTAAACGGAGCAGTGTTGACAGATTTTGCACACGGTCCTTCACATCTATCTCCTTCTCACTTTGCACCGGCAGGACTGGGCTCAGCTCTGATTGGAAAGCGGGTGATTTAACAGTAGACTCCCAGCGGTGAGGTGTGAGCTCCACAGGAAGAAGCCGTTACGGATCAGGCTTGTTGAAAGCACCTGAGTCTTGAAATATTGATGCTCGGTCGGTTTGTGTAGCCGTTTGTGAGGACGTCGGGAGGCTTCAGTGAGGATGCGGAGTTAATAATAATAATAATACATTTTATTTTTAGGCGCCTTTCATGACTCCCAAGGACACCGTACAATTTGTTAAAAAATAAAACGCTAATAGGCAACAGAACATGATAAAAACACAAACAGGAAATCATGGAGGAGACAGTCAAGTGGACACAAACGAAACATATAATGGGGAGTGAGTAAGCAGATTTGAACAGGTGGGTTTTTAATTGGGATTTGAACATGGTGGTGGTGTCTGACTGTCGGATGTGCCGGGGGAGGGAGTTCCAGAGTCTGGGAGCAGTGCAGCTAAAGGCCCGAGCACCCATGGTGACGAGGCGTGGGGTGGGGGCGGTCAGCAGAGGGGGAGCGAGAGGGGGTGTACTCCGGAAGAAGGTCAGCCAGATAGGGGGGGGGCAGGTGATGTAGTTAACCTCTGACCAGCGGTTACCTTTCCATACACATCCAAACCGGAAGACATTGGGAAATTAGGAAGAGTAAAAATATCTGATGCACTTTCTTGGCTCGTGGGATTCTGCAAAAAGGATTATATGAAATTAAGTCCATCTTTTTTAATATACAACTTCACAGAAATGCCACGTTTAGGCCGGAGTCTGTAAATAAACATCAGGGAGCAGATTATTGTCGCTTTCTTTTTTCAGCAGGGACAAACTGGCAGTAACTTCGATCACAAGACAAACCGTTGTTCTTCACGGTGCATTGTGGGTAATCTCGGCGCCAGGCAGACGATATGTCTCAGTCTGCTCGATCGATTTTATTCTTATTTTGAATCCAGGTGTTGTCCATAAAGTACTGGGAACACCTGTTGGGAAAGACACTCGATGTTTGTATTGGCAGTGGTCGTTCTGTTCGACATTCACAACAGGCTTTTGATGAATCGATATAGCAACGGGAGTGAAGTGCATCAGCTTGTTTTAATCGTATATCAAAATGTCAGTATTCTTAGACTTTTTGGTTCTGTTACTTTAAAGAAGTTAGTCATTTGATGAGACCTCCAGGTTCTGGGTGGTTCTGTTGGATGCTAAACATTGGACTAACTGAGGATCAGCAGGTTAAACGGTGATGATAGTAACCTTAATAGAGTGCCACAGTGACACGTCCTAAAACCTGGAAGTGAGTCAGTACCGTATACGGCCCGCGAGACCATTTGGTACAGCCCTCAAGGTCATTTTCTAAACACGCAAAAAATTAAAGAAATCTAGACCGCAAACAAATTAAACAAAGCGAGTGCCTGTTTTTCCTGGCCAAGGTCAGGGTCCTTGAACACAACACGAGCCTAACGTGTCATCGCGTGGTATATGTCTCGTCTGACAGGAGTGCAGTTCTGACGGAGAGCACCAGAACGTCGCTCCGGCACTTCCAAGCTGTACCCATAAGGAGCCATACACATGCCGCAGTTTCGGCGTGGCTGTGTCTTAGCTGAAAGCCCAGTGGCGATCTGTTCACCTGTCACACTGAGCATACAGTCAATAACTTTGCTGTTATTAGCATCTGGTTAGCTAGCTATGCTAACGAATATGAGAAGCTTTTTCTCCAACCGTGAGGTAAAGGCACATCTTTATATGATCATTATAGCTATAAAGTAAACGGGTATAAAATACTATATGACCGTAAAAATAAGTTGTTATTAATAAAGAAGAATACAGTTTGAAAGGGGAGTGATTTGTAAAATATCCATAAAGAAAAAAAATCTGCGTCCAGCTCTGTTTCATCTGGGTGTTGAGAGATGTTTCCATAGATCTCCTCATGTTGCTCTCAAAGCACCAGATTGATGCTTTTAACTTCAACAAATCTTCCCGGGGGAGCATGCTCACCCCGAGAGGAGGTGAGGTCCCCCCACTTAAATCATTTCCACATGGATATGAAACTAAATACATGTGCACACATCTTGTGTCCATATCTTTCTGTTTTGGTGGTCATGCCACACCGTGCACGTGCATGCGTGAGTCATGGTGAGATATCTGGATTCAGAGGTTGCGTTTTCTTTGCACTAGTGCTGGGGGGAAACGATTATTTCGAAAACGATTAATCGGGCGATTATTTGATCGATTAGTCGACTAATCTAACGATTATTTTTCTGTTGTTCAATTCATAAAAAACGTAATGTAAAAAAAACGTAATGTAAAAAAGTAATGTAAAAAAGAATGTTTTCACAATACTGTGTCTCAGGGGATCTTAATATTTAAGAACCTATTAATGTGTTATACCAGATTAACGGAAATAATCTCAGCTAACTGACGATACAAACCATGTTTACCAAAACAAAACACAAGTCTCATAAGAAGCATCTAAATGACCCATGAGCGAAAAATGCTAACGGTTACTCATCGTAGCTGCACTTACAAGATATCAGATTAAAGCTGAGACTCCACAGATTATGTAGGTATATAGTATCACTGAGCGATCCGGACTCGCGACAGGGGAAGCAAACACAGACATCATAACACGTACCTTTACAGAGCTTCTAGGGAGATCGTCTCACCACCGTAGCTGTCCATCTGATCAAAAGACGTGTTCAATGGCATTAAAATGAGAAAAAACGCGGCTGAACCGGTTAATCCATAGGTTTTTAACGTCTCTGTATACAAAAATGATTGCATTTATAATCCATAATTCCATTTTTATGTAAAAATCGGAGAGCAAATGCTAGCTGCTAATGGTAGCCACCACAGCTAGCTGCCGCTTTAAATGTTCCAACATAGCCGTTGTGCTCGTGTGATATGCCAACTCCATTTGGAAAAGACTGCAAATGACAATATCTTTGCGTTTTGGACTAACTTTAAAATATTCCCATGCTTTTGAAGACCTAGGGCGAGATGTTTTCGTTTGAGGGCTCCAGCACTACTTTGCACAGCATGAAAGAAAAGTGAAATGATTTTAGTATTTTTAAGCAGAGGTCAATAATTTGTACGGCCCTCAGAGGATGTTGAAAAAATTGAAATGGCCCTTGAGAGGAAAAAGGTTCCCCACCCCTGCTTTATAGCATAGCGTTAGCATTTTGCTTCTGCCGACTAGATTTATGATTAGAACATTATAGAAGTAGGGAAGACATGTGGAGGTTATCCGGCTGAACAAAACGTGATCCTTATTCCCAGCTATTTTCCAAAACCCTACGGAGAGATTGCTTTGCTTTTTGTCGAAGGAACCGGAAGGCGTTTGCTTCCGCGTCACTGTGGCACTCTGTAACCTATACTTAATGTAACCTCGAACTTCTATGACAGGTGGCCTTTTAAATATTCGACATACTGCCTTCTTACCTTTTCTTTTACTGACAGAGAAATTATTCTGAGTTGAACTGAGGGTTCCCACCAGAACAGCAGGGCGTCGCATTAAAGTAAAAATAAAGAATTACACAGAGCGAGAGAGAGACATGTCACACAGCCTGCATCCAGGAGGTCAAAGGTCACGGTGTTTCTACCTGCTGTGTGTCGGCAGGCTGGAGTGAGTCGAGCTGGCCTCCTGAGCTTTGCTCCGACTCACCGATCCCAGCTGGACGCTAAAAGTAGAATGACCCCAAATTAACTCCAACACACACACACATATATACACACACACACATATATACACACACACACACACACACACACACACACAGGCCAAAGTTCAGCTGGCAGTCACAGAATGAAGACATTATAAAGAAATGTTTTTGTTTTTTTCGTTCACGGAGGCGTTTTTTATTTTCGGAGTGAATTACTTTTCACTGCCTTTGTCTCTTGACTTTATAAAGTGTGTGTGTGTGTGTGTGTGTGTGTGTGTGTGTGTGTGTGTGTGTGTGTGTGTGTGTGTGTGACGCAGTTGGTCAGAGGAATGCCCCTCTCTGTTTATCCTGATCTGTCATCCTGGTCAATCTGGGCCGGTGAGCTCACTTCACAGCCCCCTTCATCATCATCATCATCCTCACCCAGCTCTCTGACCTCACTGAGCTCCCTAAGGAACTTGATTCATGTGCACCAGGTGCAGAGGGGGGGGGGGGGGGGTCTTAAGCTGAGAACACTAGAACACAAATCCCAATGATTTCAGAAGAGACGCACGGACAGCTGCTCCTCACGGACAAATACTCAGTTCAGACTTCTTCATACGACGGGATCGCTTTCAGATTAGTCCAAATACTTATTTATAACTCACCCGTCATCGTGACGCTTTCGGAAGATCTGAGGATCAGTCGGAAAGGAAAGAACTTGTAATGCTGCAGAGATTAATAAGAGTTCATATACAGAATATAATAATTAATAATTGATTAATTAGATATCTCAAATATGAAGATGTACCGTTTTGAATCCGTTTGATATTAAACCCAATTTCTTTAGCTTTTAGACTAGACATTTAAAGTAGGGATGCACGATATTGGGTTTTTGAAACCGATACCGATAACTTCCTGCTTCTCAACCAATAATAAAAAAAGATTTACGCCACTAATTATTTTAACGCGATTAACGCATGTGTATTTTTTGTCCTCGGCCGCCCCGTAGCTTCAGAGCGCATCGAGTTTAAAATACCCTCTTCAAGATGATGCTGACAGCCCCGCTCCTGCCGCCCGCTTGTGGCAGACCACACTTCCACGCTCACCGGCAGGCACCGACTGGCCATCGGGAGGACCGGGAGGGTGTGTGTGTGTATGTGTGGCTCGAGCGAGAGAGAGACCTTACGAGAGACCTTACCTTACGCATTGTTGTTGTTAGCATCTGGTGCTAGCTAGCTGCGCTAACGGATATACGGAGCGGTTTAAATTAAAACAGAGGAGCGACATTTCGCCACAACTGCGCCGAGCACTTGACTTGATGCAGGAAGCAGACAGCGGGACATTGTAGGAGAAGTCAGCACACTCAGCACGGATAGTGCACAACATGATTGCAGCGTCCAGGCAGCGCCCCTCATCCCAATCCACCCACACCGCAGGATCTTTTTCTTTTTTTCTACCCAAAAAATATATTGTATATTATCGGGGCTATTAATACTTTACTGCATCCCTAATTTAAAGACATCCACCTTGTCTCAAAACTGTGATGGAAAATAATTGGCAGATTAATCGATGGTGGAATCAATCGTCAGTTGCAGCGCTATCACTTTTGATGACTCTATGAAGTTAGTTTTATGGCGTTTTCACGTAATATTGAATTTCAGCCTCGGCTTGTATCAAGTTTTCATCTTGTTATAACGTTTATGTGTCGTAAAAACTAAGAAGCCACTTGTTATAAGAACGACTTGTCAGGTTATCGTATGGCAGCATGACAGTGGTGTGTATTTTAAAAAGAGAATTTGTTTTCATACCAGATGTGAGTTTTTGGCGACAGCAAAACCCATCCTGAAACATTAGAAGTGTAAGACGACAAGTTGTATGGCATGTTTTCATAGATGGGTAACTTTGTATAGAAATGATATTGTGAGATGATCTTTGGCTCAAAGTGCAGCGACATATCGAACATTAACTCGACATCAGACCGACTGACGTCAGTAAACAGAAGTCCTAACAACCGTGTCAGCAGACCCTCAACTCACAGCTCCCCTTAACGTCCACCACAGCAAGTGAAATGGAAGAAATTGCGAAAGAGAGGTGCAGAAATTAGTCGTAAAACCTTGAAGTTAGTCAGTCAGTGATTTTACCTCTAACGGTTCCGTCGCGCGCTTCAACGGAGACGCTTCCCCTTCACTTTGAATGGGGTGACGTCACGCCGCTTTGCCGAACTGCATTGTGGTTCCTTTGCCTCCGTAGCTCCCTTCGAAAGTTCAGAATCCCTTTATTAGTCCCACAGAGGGGAACGTAGCATCGTTACAGCAGGAAAGAGCCACAGACGGCTTAATGTAACTATTAAGAAAAAAGTACTACGTTTATGATGTAATAAAAAATATAATATAAAAGTAAAATACTTTCCAAAATACAAATCCTGTCACAGTTCTTAGGATTTAGCAGCCAGGTATATATTAGTTATTAATGGCATATGTATATATTACACATATTGCACATAGTATGATATTTAACTGTAGCAAGTTACACAATTTACAAAATGCAAAAAAACACACCTTGTAACGGTTCTAAGGATTAGCAGCCAGTTATAAATTAGTTATTAACGGCATATATATTGCACATCGTTGATTGGTATTTAGCAGCAAGGGGTGATATAGTCTATAGAAAGTTGAGAAGTTCAACTTTTCAAGCGTCGACGGAAGCGCCAGCCAATCAAATCATATGCCAGTACGAGCACTAGCCAATCAAACGGCGTGCTTGTGTGTCCGGGGCAGGAGATTGGTTGTTGGTCCACGACAGACACGCCCACCGGCAAGCTTCAACGCGACGGAGCCGTGTGGACGTTCCGTTACAGATCCACCACCTCGGACATTAGCCACCTTTAGCTTAAACTAATGTGACCATGCTGGGGTTCCTTTATAGCCGAAACATTAGCTTTTCCCTTCTGCCGATTGCAGTTACACTTCAAACGCATCAAAGTGGTGTCAATATGAGAACCTGCGAAATTAAACATCACATTCACATAAACGTGTTTCATCTCAAAATCCACTGGAAAAATCACGTTGGATTTTTGTCAAGGAAACCGTGTGATGCTTACTTCGGCGTCGGCTTACTCGCCGTGCCACTTAATATGTACGATGGTCAGTAAAAAGCACAATATGTTTGTCACGGTCAATTTCCTGTAACACTTAACGACT
>NW_027263259.1:0-79542 GCF_902827115.2 Pseudochaenichthys georgianus
TGTGTAGATCTGCTGCACTATTTACTACAGCCCGGCTGTCCGCAGCCCCGACTTTATAACAGTATTAAGTGAAAACCATTCAAAATATTTTATAGAATAAATCCGTTATCCAAATCCCATAAAACACAAGACAACCAGCAATTAGACAATACCCTGTGTCATATTTTTGTCGGATGAATGCAAGCTGATATTGTCACTTTTTAAAAAACCTACATAAGGGTTCCCTCTTGTTTTCTCTGTTAGGATAATACTACAGAAAATGGGCTCCGCGGAAGGTGACACCCTTGCAAACCAAAAAAGAGAAATACAAGTATTTGTATTCCCCCCGGTCTGCAACGTTTTACGTTGCTTAAAGAGCCTGTGACAGCATCCCAACAACTGGTGTGCAATGAAATATTGGGCTACCTAGTAATCTCGAACCGTCAGTTTAAAAAAGAAAAAGCGATACCGTTCCGTTAAATATCAATATTTCGAACATCGCGGGGAAATTCCTTCGACTCATTTTGAAGTTTTGAGGAAGCCGGAAGTGACGTCAATGCGGGAACGCTTCGAGAGCCAAACACGGACAAAGTGTGTTGTGTCATGCGTAGAAATGGTGAATTACTGAGATTAGGCACGTTAATAACGTTTTAATGAAGTTGACTACAGTATATTCATATTTGTCAGTGCTTTCATGTCAATTCGGCGACATAAACATAAATGATCGTGGTGAAGATGATGATTACATTAGGATTAAAATCGGGAGTGAGAGCTGCTGAATTCCTCCCGTCGGATGTGATATAAAAACAATCGATTATTCTTGTGGTTGTAAACTCAAGTGGATGAAACTACATTTATTAGTGCTTTCATGTCAATTCGGCGAACATATGATACATTAAATGATGAGTGAGGATGATGATTAAAAATCGTTTGTTTGAGCCGGTCTGCATTTCCTGATGAGAAAACAAACCGATTGCTTTTTGTAGTTGTAGTACACCAACAACATGGATTAAACGTGTGTTTTTTTTACCACAATGGTTGGGGAAATTAATGGATAAAATGCACGGATTATTATTATTATTCCCACTCCGATCGGGACACTAGGTCCACCGTTTCCCTGCAGCGAGGCTCCCCACGTTGACAATTTATGTGGGCTGGGTGCAGTGGCGGACTGGCCATCGGGACGAATCCCGATGGGCCGGTACCGAAGTGGGCCGGTCGGATAAGTAACTAGCACATCCCCCATAGGCGGCGCGTGAGGCTCAGGTTTGAGAATAATAATAATAATAATAATAATATATTTTATTTATAAGCGCACTTTTCATTTGCGTAAACAAAACTCAAAGTGCTACAAAATTAAAAATTAAAAAGGGTGAAAAAAAAACAAAAAAAAAAAACAAACAATTAAAACAACATAATAAAAGCTGTGACATTCATGCCCGCATGGCATAATGTGGGGGATTTAAAAATCTAGTTAAAGGCTATTCTAAAAAGATGCGTTTTTAGGCCTTTTTTGAAAGCCTCCACAGTCTGTGGTGTCCTCAGCTGGCTTGGGAGGGCATTCCACAATCTCGGAGAAGCGGAGCAGAAGGCTCGGTCTCCCATGGTCTTCAGTTTTGTCCTTGGTGGGATGAGGAGGTTTGCCTTTACTGAACGTAGGTTCCTCGTGGAGGTTTGTGGGGTGAGCAATTCCTTGATGTAGGAGGGAGCATTTCCATATATGCACTGATGAGTGAAGAGGGTGATTTTGTAGTCAATCCTGAGTGAGACCGGGAGCCAGTGCAGTGATTTGAGGATGGGTGTGATGTGTTCGTACTTCCGCACTCTCATCAGGATCCTAGCAGCTGTGTTTTGGATGTATTGCAGCTTCTGGATGTTCTTGCTAGGAATCCCAATGAGAAGTGCGTTACAGTAGTCCAGCCTGGAGGAGACAAAGGCGTGGACAAGCTTTTCAGCATCTGGCAGACTGAGTGTGGGGCGGAGTTTCGCAATATTTCTCAGGTGGTAGAAAGAGGTCTTGCATATTTGCTTGATGTGGGCCTCAAAGGTCAGGTGAGGATCCATTTTAACTCCCAGATTGGTAACCGTTGTTGAGAGTGGAATGTTCTGACCGGAGAAGGTGATGCTGGTGATGGCAGATGAACAGACCTGATGTGGAGTGCCAATAAGAATGGCTTCAGTCTTGGAGCTGTTTAGCTGGAGGAAGTTGTGCTTCATCCACACCTTTATCTCCTCCAGGCATCTGGTTATTGTGGATGATGGCAGAGGTGCAGAGGGGGTTGGGTTTGCTCTGATGTAGAGTTGTGTGTCATCAGCATAGCAATGGAAAGATATTCCATGCCGGCTGATGACACGACCAAGGGGGGATATGTATATGGTGAAAAGGGTGGGGCCAAGGACTGATCCTTGGGGGACACCGCAAGTCACAGAGTGAGTTCTTGATTTAGCCGCTCCCAAGGTGACGTGCTCAGTCCTCCCGGTGAGATAGGAGGTGAACCAGTTTAAGGCAGAGTCAGAGAGTCCAATTGTAGTGTGAAGACGGTGGAGTAGGATGTCATGGTCGACGGTAGTGCTGCGTACCGGTACGCCGAACCGGTACTGGACTTGTAAAAAGTTTCGGTACAAGTCCGGTTAAAACCGGAACGTCGGGAACCGGTACTTGGACTCGCAAAAAAACTAGCACTTACGTATATTCTGGTGTCTGTGGTTATTTAAACATTCCCTGATGAACGTTATTCAGTGTGAATAAATGAGTGCTAATCCCAGTGTGCTCAGTGTACACCATCACATGTCATTTCACCTTCGACTCACGGTTTGAAGATGTAGAATTTCGCCACATGCTAATGCTAACCGGAAATGAAGAATTTTCAGAATAAAAGTATTAAGTTAATAGTGTGAACTTCCGGTTTTTTCAGAATAAAAATGATTTAAATTAGTGTATTTAATTCAAAATTACGCCATATCAACATTGATTTTAATTTCTAACAGTATGTATGTACATCAGTATGTATGTAGTATGTACTGTATAATGTACACATGTAGATTGTAGAAAATACATGGTGCACAGACAGTACAGTACACTCTGACTGTACAGTCACTACAGCCTATACTGTATAGTAGGTGTGTAACAGTGTAATGCGTATAGTCTACTCTACACTCTACCTTTCAGCAACGCTTTAGGGATTTAGGCTCAGTCAGCTCAGGGACTGTTTGGTTACTTTAGTTTGGTAAATGAAATACATGTTTGAACTTTGTAGTAGTTGCTGTCATAAGTCATTTGTAGACTAAGTGGCACATTTGTACTTTGTAGAGAAATGTAGACACAAGTTGGAAGGGAGCACAATAAACCTGATGAGTGAATTTGAGTTGATTATGAGTTAATTTTCAATTGATAATTAGCTCACAATAAGTTCACTTTAGTTACTCACACAACTTGACACAAGCCATGGGTTCAGGTCCGGACTTATAAGTCCGGACCTGAACCTGAACCTCTGGACTTGAGTCCGGACCTGAACCTGAATGTGAGTCCAGGTACGCAGCACTAGTCGACGGTATCAAATGCTGCAGTTAGATCCAGGAGGATGAGGAGAGATGGAGATCCGGTGTCAGCTGTCATCAGCAGGTCATTGGTCACCCTGACTAAGGCAGTTTCTGTACTGTGGCCCTGGCGGAAACCAGACTGGAATTTTTCAAATAGTTTATTCAGTGTTAGATGTTCCTGGATCTGAATGGCAACTACTTTCTCCAGTACCTTGGATAGGAATGGCAGGTTGGATATGGGTCTGTAATTGGCTAGGACTTCAGGGTCTAAAGTGGGTTTTTTGAGGAGTGGTTTGATGACAGCAGCTTTTAATGGTGGTGGAACATGACCAGACTGGATGGACTGGTTTATCACTGAAGTGATCAGCGGACTTATGGCATCAATGTTCGATTTAACCAAAGCTGTGGGAAAGGGGTCCAGGGCACAGGTGGAGGGTTTCATCATCTTTTGATGATGGCCTCAACTTCATGCTGCGAGATGTTAGTGAAGCAGCAAAGAGGCTGGGTCGGTCCAGGCTGGGGGTTGACGGTCAGGACTAGCAGAGCAGCGGAGTTTGTGAGGAGAGAGCGGATGGTCTCTACCTTTTTCCTGAAAAATGTGATGAAATTATCACACTGCTCCTCTGTGGTGTCTTTGTGTAGCGGAGTCTGAGGTTTGAGGAGATGGTTTATGGTGGAAAAAAGTAGCTTGGAGTTGCCAGGGCTATTGTTGATGATGGCGGAGTAGAATTTTGACCGTGTGTCTCTGAGGGACTTTGCGTAGGCATTTTGGTGGTCCCGGTATGCCTGTCTGTGAACAGAGAGGCCTGAAGCCTTGAAGCGCCGCTCAAGGACACGCCCCGCTGTCTTCATTTTCCTCAGCTCGCAGGTGTACCAGGGGGCTGACCGTGAGAAAGTGACTGTTCTAGTTTTGACAGGGGCGTGGAGATCCAGGAGACTGCTCAGAGATGTATTGTAAAAATCCACAGATTCATTTACTGATGTAGGAGTTATTGTGGAGAGATGCTGGAGATCCGAGGTCATGGTGTCCGGGTTGATGTTTTTCAGATTTCTGAAACGGATTTGACGCTTGGGTTTGGTGTGGGGTAGCAGCAGTGGCAGCTCCATTGAGATGGCCTTGTGATCCGACACACCTAGATCGTAAACGGATAGTTTACTAATGGGGGCAGAGTTTGTGATTACAAGGTCCAGTGTGTGTCCCCTAGTGTGTGTGGGGACATCAACATGTTGTGTTAGGTTGAGGCAGTCCAGAAGGTGTAGGAACTCGGCTGCATAGTGACAGGAGGGGGTGTCAACGTGAATATTGATGTCTCCTAGTATTATAATGTTGGCGGAGGTAGCGCAGAGTGTACTGAGAAGATCGTGGATCTCTGGGATGAAGGCAGAGTTGGGTTTGGGTGGCCGGTAGATGAGAAGTATTGTCAGTGAGAGGGGGGGTTTACTTTTAAATCCAAGGCATTCAAATGAGGATAGTACAGGCAGAGGCAGGGTGGACAGTTCCAGTTCTTTTCTGTGTATTATTGCTAATCCGCCACCACGACCAGTGCTGCGAGATTTTTCCAGGTAGCTGTAGCCAGGGGGACAGGCTTCATTTAGGGCAGAGTAAACCTCTGGCTGTTGCCACGTTTCTGTGAGGCACATAAAGTCTATTCCCTTGTCCATGATGTGGTCTTGTATGAATGCCGATTTGTTTGTAAGGGATTGTGCATTAAATAGTTCTATTTTGACTGTAGATGAAATGCTGGGTTTCTGTAGGGTCCGCAGTAAACTATGATCCACTCCCCGTTTTCCGCACAGCTCAGTGTGTAGCAGTCTCGCGGTATTTCCCATGCAATTTACACCGAGAGCGTCAGCGCTGTGATGACGCGGCAGACGTGCGACAGTGGTCCAGATGGAAGGAATGGATGATCCAGGCGGGCACGGTCGGTTGTAAACAAACTTTCTCCGAGAGCCTCTGTGGATGTAACGAGGTCGGCGTAGTATTCCAAGTTGTTTGATGGCTGAGATGCACGTTGGAGTTTTGTAGTTGTTGAGACTCAGCAGTTGCGGGATGGAATACTTTGACATCATGCCGTTGGCCGCAGGTTCTCGCCTAGAGCTAGCCGTTAGCCATAGACAGAGATTGAAGACTGTTTGGTAGAATGAGATGTTGACCCATAGCATGGCAGGAGGAGAGGAAGCTGGGAGAAGCAGTCTGTGTCAAAGCAGGTTAGTCAGCAGGCTGTTCGAAGGCTAACTGTGGAGGCAGCTGTCCTAGCTGGCTAGCTGTGGAGGCAGCTGCACTAGGGCTAACCACACCGGGATAGCTGAAAGGCTGTCCGGGAGATACTTCACAGTAGCAATGGTAGAGGAAGGGATACAGTCAGCTAAATATAAAAGTTAGTCGTTGAAAGTTAACAACAACAACAACAAATTAAACTGGAGCTAGCGAGGAGAAAGCGGCGAACAAGCAGCGCCAGCGTCCATCTTCTCATACAAGCTTCTAACAATATGTTAGATTGTTGTTTCTCTCGGTTCATTCTTGTGTTTCCCGTTACACACACAGTGTTGGTCCTGGTTGGTTTTCATTTTCTCCTTTTCAATCTATTATTTAAAATATGCAAATAATATAATCTACTACATTAAATATGACATGCCGAACAATGAACTAGTTTCTGTCGTCGTCTAACATCATTAGGTCGTCGCTGGCATCCTGAGAAGGCTAAATAACTTCTTTTACCTGACGCTGCCCGCCTCCGGCGTCTATAGAAAAGAGATCAACTCAGTGTGCGGAGTTTAAATCTCTCAAGTCATATTACAGGATAAAGAAAATACAGTTTAAACTGCCGTATGCAGAGAAGACGCCGACGTGTCGCACTTATCATTCATATTACATCATCAATCAGATCATCGATCATATAATATCATAATATATCATATATTTCCTTATCTGAGTCAGCTTCTCCAGCCGTATCTGGCCGTGCAACACTCACAGTGTCACAGACTATATGCAGAAGTATTATTTAACACATTATGTTGACGAAACACTCGAGACAAATGTAATTAAAGTCAGATCCACTCGTGTCTTAGACGTGAACGCGCTCTCAGCTGGAGAGAGAAACCCTGGCTTGATTTACCGAGTTGATAACCAGCGTCGTAGGACCGCTTAGCGAGATCTCGTTTGTTAGTTTGTTGTTGTTAGTTTGTTTGTTACTCAAACATATCCAGGGTCTGTTGAACTGGCTTCGTAGTACAGGGCACAGGTGGCTAGCAGCGCTAATGTCAAAGACACAGACATTATATTTGTATTTTACCAGGATGCAGTGACACAAATATTTACATATTTACATTTACGATCTACAGCACCCACCGCCCCTGACATCCCCCACTCCCCCCGTTGACAATTTACTAGCGGTACCGAAGTGGGCCGGTCGAGAGTCCCGGGATGATTTTTAGTCCCATTCCACCACTGGCTACATGACCGTATGATCGCCCATATTGACGCACCTCATTCCTAAACTTCTAACAGATGCAACATAAACCGATCCTTCAGCCTCATATGAGCTCTCAGACACATTCAACATTAACCTGTCATCGCTGTCTGAGCTTGCTGCTGTGTGCGCCGTCGTGCGTTTACATCTGACTGTATATATATAAAGGTTTACATGCAGATGCTGGGATCCTGGACGGTGCAGCTGGAGCGCTGTGCCCGCAATGACGTCACCCATCATTTGGCGGGACTTGAAGAATCCGCGAGAAGATCCAGAAAATTGTCAACATTGAAGGGCAGATTAATGGTTATCAAAGTACAAATATCCAAAATCAGTTCAGTAACGGTTTTCAAGGGGACAATATGTACTCAAATTGATGGGTTTGGATGATAGGGGAAAACCGTGTCACAGGCTCTTTAAGGTAAGTGAACATGAAACTATTCAGCATAACTTTCAATAATAATCTACGGTATTTATTGAGTTTTGGGATATTACTTGCATACAAATCTATACATGCCTTAAGGTTTCTAAAACATACAATATATGGTAAATTCAACAGTGGACCCAGCAAAGATTCACATTTTTGCACGATTTGTTATTGATTTGTTGCTGTTACTTAATTATACTTTTAATAAATTCAAGTCAAGCTTAGTTACATGTGATGGTAGCTATATGCTCTTACCTGTGTGCCTCCTCCGCAACCAAACTGTATTCAAACTCTTAAGTACCAGTTCTATCTACTTTAAACAATTAAAAAGACACAATCAACTACATTTATTGATATACCAATCTTTATTTTTGGGGCCTCTTCTTCTTTTAAATTAAACTTTCAGACATGAGATATTGAAATACAGTAATAGTTTTGTCTATTTAAAAAAGAATGAGCCATTCCTTACAGTTAACTTCATATTTCTTATTGTCTAAAGCATTTATGACACACATTTCCCCCTCATATTCACAGTGTGGATCAATTGAGACAGTGTGGAGACTTTGGGAGAAACCTCAGCGTGACGGATGTCCTGTCTGTGGGTTTGGCTGGAGAAGGTGGAGAGGTCTTTCTCTGGGATGAGGACGTGGCCTGATGGAGGAGGACGTGGCCTGATGGAGGAGGACCAGGTCTGATGAAGAAACCACCTAACTGCATCTGTGAGCCCATACTGGGCTCAGCTGCCACAAACAAATGATGGTCCTGTTTGACTTTGTGTTCACAATAAAAGTGTAGTTTCTTAGTGAATGTCCTGTATTGGTCTTTAATCTGAAATCAGCTTTTCATTTTCTTCTTGTCCCTCTGAGAAAACGGTGAGGCAGTTGTGTCCTTCAGGTATGTCCTTTCCTAACAGAAATGACAAGAAACATATGACATTATTGCAGCGCAAGTGTGTTATTTATGAAACGTTTGTTTATTTAGCGGCTGTAGAAATAATGTATTTTTTAAATGTTAATGTGTTTTTTTAATTCATCACTTTGTACTACAAAGATAATCAGATTATGAATGAACAGTCTGCAGTTAATCAACATTAAAATATCTTATTAAATAATATTCAACTGCTTGGTTGTCTCACTGCAAGAACCACTTTTACCACATCTTTTACAGACAATATGTAGAGACAAATGGTAGCAATTCTCACAATGTAAAATAATAATTGCCTTAAATACATTGAAATGTGAAAGCTGATTATAGTTGTTACTTTATATCTATTTAAACCAGAACGTTTCTCGATTCCTTGTACCTTTGAGTCCATCATGCTGAAGTTCACTGATGTTAGGAATAGGTCTGTCTCTCGTGGTCAGCATCCTCTGGTCTGTCTGCCGCATCACCTGGAAACTTTAAACAAACAGATATATATATATATATATATATATATATATGTAAAGTAACAATGTGTTGGTCACAGACTTTTTTACATGCAAATGTCATGTGATAATCTTTTTGTTATCCTTAAAGAAAGTGCTGGATATCAAAGCCCTTACTGTATCTTATCAGTTGGATTGTGTATTATTGTATAGTTGTGGTCCTTTTTATTTTAGAATCGTTTTTCATGACAGTCAATTTAAATATTTGTCCTATGCCATATTCACATTCATTTGTAACACACACGTAAGGGTAAAAGACAAACATCTCCAACAAATGTAAAGCAATGAATAAGCTTCATTGTCACAGAAGCACACATAACGTCATATCTAATATTTAAACAAATCATTTCCTTGTCCCTAAAGCATTGACTGAGCTATTTCTCGTCCTCAAATGCAGGCATTAAGTTACATGTTCATGTTCTGCTGCCACAATAAGTCGGTTTCTCCAGTGTAATGATAATAAAATGCTAAGTAAGTATTGGTAATACTATTAATAAAAACAACAACGTTTGTGTTCGTTCGTTTAATATGATGAACGTTAACCAGTAAGCTTCAATAATCAACTCCAGCTCAACAAACCATATTGCAATATCTACGTCAACGTTATTTCTGGAACCAACTGGAAATGTGAGATTCATATTTTTCAGATACACAGATCTTATAGTGAGGTTAATCTCATACAGTACTCTGCTCTTCAACACTAATGTGACGCTAGCTGTCTGCATCGTCGAGCATAGCTATTTTAAATTAACAATAACAATGCATACAGTTACCTAACTAGCAAACTAACTAATGTACAAGCATCACCTTATTTTACCAACCTCACAGAGAAGCCTTATGTTTTACAGTATAATCCTTCTCAATGTGTTACACTTCTCCATTATGTTTTAACTTGTATGCTACGGATAGCATCGTTAGCACAGATGTTGCTTCGTCTCGCTTGTTAGCTGAATAAAAAGACAAGTAAGAAATAAAGTGCTTGAAGTATACTTACCGAATAAACTGCATTCATGGACGGTCTGTTTGAACCGCAGAGCCATACGATAAGTGCGATATTTCAATGAAGAATACTCCACCAGGCATCAATACAACAAACACTTCGGAGTAGCAGCCTGGAGCTAATGAAGCTAACGGGGCTAGCAAAGAGACCACTGACTTCCGTTACATTAGAATGACATCCGTTACATTAGAATGACTTCCGTTACAGCAAGAATCCCCTCACACACACATAGGTGAAACACATGCACATTCCCTACTGAGAACCTTTCAGTAAAATGTTTTTCAGGAGTGTGTGTGTGTGAGGTTAATTTTCAGTATTGTGTGTGTGAGGTGTTCAGTAGTGAATGTGAGAGGATTTCAGTAGTGTGTGTGCAAGGCCAGATGTTTTCAGTAGTGTGCGTGTGAGGTGTTCAGTAGTGAATGTGAGAGGATTTCAGTAGTGTGTGTGCAAGGCCAGATGTTTTCAGTAGTGTGTGTGTGAGGTGTTCAGTAGTGAACGTGAGAGTATTTCAGTAGTGTGTGTGTGAGGCTTAATTTTCAGTAGTGTATGTGTGAGGTGTTCAGTAGTGAATGTGAGAGGATTTCAGTAGTGTGTGTGCAAGGCCAGATGTTTTCAGTAGTGTGTGTGTGAGGCTTAATTTTCAGTAGTGTGTGTGTGAGGTGTTCAGTAGTGAATGTGAGAGTATTTCAGTAGTGTGTGTGGAAGGCCAGATGTGTTCAGTAGTGTGTGTGTGTGAGGTGTTCAGTAGTGAACGTGAGAGTATTTCAGTAGTGTGTGCGCAAGGCCAGATGTTTTCAGTAGTGTGTGTGCGAGGTGAGTTTGAATTTTGGCCTACATGGCCCCTCATAGTGGAGGGCTCTCCCTTCCTGCCCTTAGGCAGGCGAGGAGAGCCCTCCAGCCCCGTATGGGCCCAGCGCGCACTACGTCCCCCGGGACCCTCCAGGGGGCCCGGAAAAAATGTAAGCACCAGTCCTGCATTGCCCCAGCAAGCACAGACGATGAGAAAGGGCCAGACATGTCCAAGAGATAAAACTTGATGAAGTGGCCTGGAGTTTTACCAAGCACACCGTGTATATGTCCTCTACACTTACGCCGTTGAATAAGGCTGTTGACACAGCCACAGCCCATGTAGAGTGTGCACGGACCCCCGCGGGGCAGGCTCTCCTCGCCTGTCCGTAGGCATGTGCAATGCACTCGCATAGCCAGCCTGCCAGGCGCTTCTTGGACAGAGCTTTTCCGGTCACCCTGCCCCCAAAGCACACAAACGGCTGTTCAGTGCGTCTAAGGGCAGCCGTGCGCTCCATATAACATGCTAGCGCACGCACCGGGCAGAGGAGGTGCAATTTAGCTTCCCTGGCCCCACTATGGGGTGGAAGACTAAAGCCCCCTAGCTGAATAGCCCTCGACCTGAACGCACTCCTTAGGCTCTTGGGCACAAAGGAGGGGTTCGGCCTGAGTGTTGCCCCGCTCCGGTCACCCCGGATCACAAGCAACTCGGGTGCACCGACAGAGCGGTTAATTCGGACACTCTCTTGGCTGACGTTAAGGCAATTAGCAAGGCTGTCTTCCACGGCGATGCTTTCAGGGAGGAGAGCTCCAGAGGCTCAAATGGTTCGGTGACCAAAGCCTAGAGCACCAACGGCCAATAGAGTCTGGCTGCAGACCGCAGCAAGGAGGCGGATCCTATAGGGGCGGATCCTATAGGGGCGGATCCTATAGGGGCGTTTCCTATAGTGAACGACGGGAGCCGGCTCTCGCCTGCGAACGAGCCGTTTTTTGTTTTGTTTTTGCGGAGGAATCTAGATCGGCATGAAGGCACATTATGCAATGTGCAATGTGGACATTATCCCGCTTATTACACATGGCCACATTCTCAACAAAGTAACGACATGACTCCCAATAATAATTGAAATGCTTTTATGGATTTAGAAAAAGATTTTATTGATTTAAAAAATAGTTTTATGTATTGATTTAAATTGACATGCATCCGCTAAGAAAAGTAGTCCGTTGTTACTGTTTGAACTAACGTAACAACGGCAGGAACTGCTTCTATAGTGTTTTTGAGGAGCTTTTTGATTACAGATTTGAAAACATCGTTGCTTGCTTTAAAAGTAGCACAATTCATTATGTCAAACCTTGAAAGATATCCCTGCCCTAATGCCAAAAGTAACTGGCAACTGAATATGTGTCGCCGTAGCTATGATGTCTATGTCTGGACCGCTGCGTAAAAAGGAGGGTTTCTGCCCCATTACTTCTCTTCTTACTTCTATAAGAATAAAACACGGAGGACGGAGATCTCTTTTTGTCCCCCTCTTCTCCCCGCTGCAGCCGAGCAGCTGATCTCAAAGCACGCTCCCCTCTCCTGCAGGGAGAAAAACTATATTTATATACTTTATATAGGTTGATACAGTAGCCCCTTTTTTAAAATAGTTGTTATAGGTGTTGCCATCTGTTTTGTGTAGCGTGGTTCTACAAGCAAGTCAATGCATTCGTTGGGTGGTATCAGAGAGTTACACAGGTCTGTAAATGCAATGAAAACAATTGGCCACAGCAAATCATTTATATTAAACATGTAATTTTTACTTTTGAATACTTTAGTACAAAGGATGTCTTGAATAATTTAAGTGATATATGTGTACACATATAAATCATTAGTCAAAACAGGGCTACATTTTATTTAATTAAAAGGTATAATATGTGGTAAACTGAAGAGCCGGCTCTTCTTGGTGAGCCGAGCCAAATGATCCGGCTCACCAAGAAGAGCCGGAATTCCCATCACTAGAACGAATGACTTCTTCTGCGAGGATTTATAAAAGCAGCTGGAATCCCTTAAGTTGCTATTGGATAAAAAAAAGTTAGGAAACGCCCCTATAGGAAACGCCCCTATAGGATCCGCCCCTATAGGATCCGCCCCTATAGGATCCGCCTCCTTGCTGCGGTCTGCAGCCAGACCCATCTCCCAACGGCAGGTCCCACTGCGGGCGGAGGCGTGCACTACTGGGCGCAGCCTCCTGACCCCCTGTAAAAACCGCAACATCAGTGGCTGTCTAAAGGCTGACCTGCCGTCAAATCCCTCATGGCAGGACGAGATGGCTGCTGCATACACTTTCACTGTGGACTGAGCAAGCCCTCTGTCCACCAGTAACTGTAAGTAGGACAAAATAGAGCCCAACTCACAAGATAGGGGCTCTATTCTCCGCTCCTCACACCATCGCTGGAATCCCAGCCTCTTCGGCCTGTAACAGGCTGTGGTGGATCCCGCTCTAGCTGCCTGGATAGACTGAATAACTCTGTCAGACAATCCACCCTGTCTCAGCCTGTCCATCTCAGGAGCCGAGCCTGGAGAGGTTGGCCCAGAGTGGGTAACACCCCGATTGCACCTGCCTCTTGAGACATCGCCCCCCATAACTGGGGAACCGCCCAGGGCTGGCCCACCTTCATCTGTGTCATCTCTATAAGTACCACGGCGCCCGACGCGATCCGGAGCTACTAAGAAGACTGACAGACGTTCTCGCCTCACTCTCCCCAGGAGAGGGAGAATGAGATGCTGCGGTGGAAAGGCTTAGAGCATCTTTCTTGGCCAAGGCTCGTGTGCGAACGCGTCCACCCCCAAGGGCGGAACGTCGCTCAGAGCCATGGAGAACCACAGGGCTCAGTGGCTGTAGCACCGGCTGGCGAACAGGTCCACCTCTGCTCTCCCGAACTGGGCCCAGACCTGCTTCACCACCTCCGGGTGAAGCGCCCACTCGCCTGGCAGGGGGCCGCCCCTCGACATGAGGTCGGCCCCCCTGTTCTCCAGTCCCGGGATGTAGAGGGCTCTCAGAGATAACACCACCTCTGAAGCCCATAACCACAGTTTCTCCACTGTGGTCAACAAGGCGGCGGAGCGGACTCCGCCCTGCCTGTTGATGTATGCCACTGTGGTGCTGTTGTCGCTCCTGACCAGTACATGTCTCCCCTGTCACTTTTTCCCCCTGTCGCAGCCTGCAAACCGCCCGAAGCAGGGACGAGTGTCTGCTCCCTGACAAGGTGGAGCGCAGCACGCCTGCATTGAGCACCACTCCCAAATACAACGCCTGTTGGTGAGGTATGGGGGAGCTCTTCTTCCAATTGATCGCAAAGCCCAACTTGGTTAGGTGTAGGATCAATTGGGCTGTGCAAAACATTGCCCGTTCCCTGGACCTGGCCATGACTATGAGGTCATCCAGATAAAAGAAAACTCTCATGCCATGGGTGCAGCGGCTGGAGCGCTCTGGCCACACATTTGCTGAACGTGCATGGGGATAGGGAGTAGCCGACCGGTAATCTGTTGTACTCGTAGGCTATCCCCTGGAAGGCAACAACGCATATACTTTCTGTGCTCTGGAGCAATTTCTACATGAAAGTACGCATCTTTCAGGTCGATGGTGGTGAACCAATCGCCCGGCTGCACTAGCTCCAGTAATTGTTTTATAGTTAACAGGCAATGTGTTGATTCAGGCTGCGGAGATCTAGAATAGGTCTGAATTCCCCTGTATTCTTGAGAACCAGGAAGTACATGGAATAAAGGCCCCTTTCTCTGTGCTAAGGGTGCACGACAGACACTGCCTGTTTTTGCACCAGGGCCTGAATCTCTGCCGAGAGGAAACCCATCTCCTCCTGGGATGCTAGATTGACCTCTCGTATGCCTTTGAATGGAGGCGGGATGCTGCAAAACTGGAGTGAATAACCCTGTTTCAGCGTCCTGTCCATCCACCATGTTAACACACAACTGAGTTCCATTCCCCATAATAGATAGATAGATAGATAGATTCAACTTATTGTCATTACACAGTACAGGTACCATGTAACGAAACGGTTTCTCTGCATTTGACCCATCCTAGTGTTAGGAGCAGTGGGCTGCCATTATGTACGGCGCCCGGGGAACACTGTGTTAGGGGACAAGCACTCAGCTGCGGGGCGGAGTGGTACTCCCTGGGGACCCGTTCCGCCGCAAAACTCCCTATGAAGGGAAGTTCTGCCCATGGAGGGTCGACACAGAAAGGGAACAATTTACTGAGGTCCCTGAATGCACCGCTCCGCCATAATGTCCCGGTTCCACGGGGTGGGCCGAAGAGGTGGAGGGCGCCGCGGGCACGGGAGCTCCGCGCCTGCGCCTCTCCCTTCGTCTCACCGTCACGCTGCGCTCCCTCGGCTGCAGGGAAGCCCGTGGAGGAGCGCACTGCGACGCCTGAGGAAGAGCCAGCGGTAGCATGCGGCTAAGTGGCATCCTCTCCTCCTCCAGGCGGCTGATGCGCTGGGTAACCGAGGATATTGACCCGAAGAGCCCCTCCGTGGACACGGGGGCTCCAAGTAGATCCTCTCGGTCCTTCTTGGATAGGGCGGAGAGTCCTAGCCACACGTGATGCGACGCCATTATGGCCAAGGACCTCACCCGCCCTGCTGCGGTGGCCACTCCATGGATCAGATTATTCATCTGACCGGTCCGGATAATCGCTCCTGTCCTGAAGCGGGAGGGCAGGGGCGTCCGTCTGAGGGCCCGAAAGTACCAGACAACGAGGCGTCCTCGTCGTCTTCCTCCTCCGTGACCGTGGCCACCCGGCCCCTCGGGATGGCGAATACGAATGGCACCTCGTCATCCTGTTCACCCATCTCCACCACCTTGAGGTCCTGATCCTCCGGCGGGCGAACTTCACCCAGAAATGATCCCCACGATGTCGGTAAGGTGGTCCCTCGGCTTAGCGTTGCAGGCCGGCGACTGGCTTAGGCCGGCGACTGGCTTAGGCCGTCCTCGGTGTGGTCCGGCCCCAGGCCAGTGCGAATCAGGGCAGGGCAGGGCATGTCGGACAGGCCCGATGTTCGAGGAGTGGTGAGTCCATGCTTTTCTTCTTTTCCTTTCTCGTTTACTGCTCAGGTTGTTTAATCCTGCTCACTGAAGAGAAAAGGATGACAGTCAGGAGGCGAGGCCTCCTTTTATACGGTGAGAGGCACGCGCATTCAGGTAGGCCCGCCCCGGGGCCGGCTACGTTTATGGAAGTCTCAGTGGATGAATGCTTGCATGATATGATCAAGGGGTAGTACCCATAGAGTCCAGTAGAGGGCGGAGCCTGTGAGAGATATAACAACATTCAGGCAATCAAGGTAATTAAAAAACATATACATCTGGAGGTCAATCTGCACCGTATCTTGTAATGCATTTTGCAGAAAACTAAATTAACACACATCTAAACATTTGCTACCTGAAAACACCTCTGCACTTTTCACACCTGTTGTAATCATTACATTAAGTGTTGTAAAATGTACAAGTTGTGCAATGTTTCGCAATACTTAAAGGTATAATATGCAGCATTTTCTTCAGAAAAACAATGAACTTCATTCCTAATGACCCAATAGAAGTGTGTGGTGGTGTCTGCAGAGAACCCGCACTTTTGTATTTTCCCTTTTATTTTGAATGTCACAGCCATGATCAGAAATAAATGTTTTATTCCCAGTGGAATAAAACATGCATTTTTTCATTGCTTTTTTCTTAATGTTATCCCCCTCTTCAACAACTCTTTAGCCTACTTGAGCCGGGGACAACTCTGTATGCTACATGATACCTTTAACATTAATATTGATATGATTTGCTCCAGCACATACAAGCACAAGGTCCTGGTCACTGGTTGTTTGAATAGTATGAGAAATTCATAAAAGGTTGAATTAGTTTTAACTACTGAAAATCAATGAGGTTGGGGCTTGCTTCTATCAAATTGGATTTCTATTCAGGTAGCATGATGTCAAGGATCCCTGACCCGAGAGGCTGCAGGAGATTTGCTAATAGGAATGCTTATCAAGTACCTTATCAGGAGTACAATTACTTTCATATTTTATAACACCAGCTATGTGAGCACACTGGGATGAAAGAAGTCAACATCTTTCTACTAAACGTATAGACTCTGTTATTAAAATGTGCATTTAATTAGGGACAGGCCAAAGCTTCACTGAGGACACATAGGTACAATCCTCTGGTCAATTGGGTATTAGGGGATTTTTACCACTTAAAGATGACTATAGACTACTCTAGTACTACAGTCACTTTACACAGAGATTTATCCCAAGAAAAATGGCAGTGCATTTGTTAATGATGAAGTGACAAAGACCTCTGATACAGTTTAAGGTTCAAGGTTCAAGGTTAGTTTATTTGTATAGCACATTTTCAGACACAAAGGCAATTAAAAGTGCTTCACATAGGCATTCAACACATAATAGTTAAACACAATACAAACACACAATCAAAAACAAACCCAAAAAAAAGACAATTCATAAAAGCGATAAAATACTGGCTGCAACTAAAAGTGCAACGATAAGGCACGGTTAAAGGATCTCAGGATAGGATGCATGAAAAAGAAAGGTTTTCAACCTTGATTTAAAATAACCCAGTGTTGGGGCAGTTTATTCCAAGCTTGTGGTGCATGAACACTAAAAGCTGCCTCGGTACATTTAGTTCTGAAATGGGGAAGACGAGTAAACCCGCTCCTGTTGATCTCAGAGCTCTGGCTGGCTCGTAACAGTGAAGCATCTCTGACAGGTATTTTGGTCCCAGTCCATTAAGTGCTTTGTATGTTGAAAGTAGGATTTTGAAGTGTATCGTTTGTGTAGTGGGGTTATGTGGTCTTTGTTGTGTAATAAGCTAAGGTAGCAGGCTTTTTCCTGGTGATTTTAAATGCAGATACACTCAAATCATACAAATAAATCATAATGTGTTAATTAGGGAGCTGATTAGGGAGCTGAGTGCTGATTTTGTTTGCTGATCTTAATGCTAATCTAAACTTCAGCTTCATATTTATTAGACTAATGAAAACAGTTTGATGTATCACAATCTTAGAGTCTGTCAATGTGTTAACAGCTGGCAGAACACACATGTGTGATACTGACCCTTAAAGGTCCCATGTCATGCTTTTCCGGTTATTACCCGTCCCCTTGTGTGTTATGTAGCTTTTTCTGCATGTAAACGGTCTGCAGAGTCAAAAACCCTCAAAGTACACCCTGTAGCGAGTAAAACTCTAACACAGAGAAGACCTGTCTATGCTGCCCCAAGTGACGTAACGACGACCCGATGGACCAATCCGTGGAGCCGTTACGTTACGTCCACGGAGCCGACCAATCCGCAGACTTCCTCACACACACACACACACACACACACACACACACACACACACACACACACACACACACACACACACACACACACACACACACACACACACACACACACACACACACACACACACGCACACGCACACGCACACGCACACGCACACGCACACACGGCACCCAGACCCAGGGGCGGACTGGGGGGAAAAAGTGGCCCGGGGAATAATTGACAGACAGGCCCACTTAATGCGCGGCATGTATCGGCCGGCCGGCAAAGAAAGTATGTTACTTAACAAAAAACCCTATGCATTTAATGTTATTTTGGACCATTATTCATATAATAATCACATTACCTGAGCCCTTGAGTTGCCTAAGCAAAATAGTTACAGCATATACAGTGGGGCAAAAATGTATTTAGTCAGCCACCAATTGTGCAAGTTCTCCCACTTAAAAAGATGAGAGAGGCCTGTAATTTGCATCCTAGGTACACTTCAACTATGAGAGACAGAATGGGGGGAAAGAATCCAGGAAATCACATTGTAGGATTTTTAATGAATTAATTGGTAAATTCCTCGGTAAAATAAGTATTTGGTCACCTACAAACAAACAAGATTTCTGGCTCTCACAGACCTGTAACTTCTTCTTTAAGAGCCTCCTCTGTCCTCCACTTGTTAACTGTATTAATGGCACCTGTTTGAACTCGTTATCAGTATAAAAGACACCTGTCCACAACCTCAAACAGTCACTCTCCAAACTCCACTATGGTCAAGACCAAAGAGCTGTCAGAGGACACCAGAAACAAAGTTGTAGACCTGCACCAGGCTGGGAAGACTGAATCTGCAATAGGTAAGCAGCTTGGTGTAAAGAAATGTGGGAGCAATTATTAGAAAATGGAAGACATACAAGACCACTGATAATCTCCCTCGATCTGGGGCTCCACGCAAGATCTCACCCCGTGGGGTCAAAATGATCACAAGAACGGTGAGCAAAAATCCCAGAACCACACGGGGGACCTAGTCAATGACCTGCAGAGAGCTAGAACCAGTAACAAAGGCTACCATCAGTAACACACTACGCCGCCAGGGACTCAAATCCTGCAGTGCCAGACGTGTCCCCCTGCTTAAGCCAGTACATGTCCAGGCCCATCTGAAGTTTGCTAGAGAGCATTTAGATTATCCAGAAGAGGATTGGGAGAATGTCATATGGTCAGATGAAACCAAAATAGAACTTTTTGGTAAAAACTCAACTAGACGTGTTTGGAGGAGAAAGAATGCTGAGTTGCATCCAAAGAACACCATACCTACTGTGAAACATGGGGGTGGAAACATCATGCTTTGGGGCTGTTTTTCTGCAAAGGGACCAGGGCGACTGATCCGTGTAAAGGAAAGAATGGATGGGGCCATGTATCGTGAGGTTTTGACTGACAACCTCCTTCCATCAGCAAGGGCATTGAAGATGAAACGTGGCTGGGTCTTTCAGCATGACAATGATCCCAAACACACCGCCCGGGCAACGAAGGAGTGGCTTCGTAAGAAGCATTTCAAGGTCCTGGAGTGGCCTAGCCAGTCTCCAGATCTCAACCCCATAGAAAATCTTTGGAGGGAGTTGAAAGTTCGTGTTGCTCAGCAACAGCCCCAAAACATCACTGCTCTAGAGGAAATCTGCATGGAGGAATGGGCCAAAATACAAGCAACAGTGTGTGAAAACCTTGTGAAGACTTACAGAAAACGTTTGACCTCTGTCATAGCCAACAAAGGGTATATAACAAAGTATTGAGATGAACTTTTTTAGATAATAAGCAGAGTTGTGCAGCTCTGTTTATTGACCTTTCCAAAGCATTTGACACCGTTGATCATCGCATTTTAAAGCAGAGGCTACTCAGTATTGGCATATCCAGCAATGCAGTGGGGTGGTTTGTAAACTACCTCTCTGAAAGGTCCCAATGTGTTCATTTTGATGGACTGTCTTCTGAATGGTTAAACATTTCTAATGGTGTACCACAAGGTTCTGTTTTAGGACCACTTTTATTCTCCATATATATTAACAGTGTAGGTGATAATGTGGATGAAGCTACTTTACATTTTTATGCGGATGATACTGTGATGTATTGTGCAGGTCCCTCCATTAAAGAGGCTGTTGTTAAATTACAAGCTGTTTTTAACACTATTCAGACTCAGCTCTCTGAATTAAAGCTTCTTTTAAATGTGGATAAAACCAAGGTAATGCTCTTTTCAAAAGCTAAAAAGACACCAGAGCCTGTTTTAGATATTGTAACTTCGCAAGGAACAAAACTTGAAGTTGTTGCCTGTTACAAATACCTTGGTATCTGGCTTGATGATTGTCTCTCTTTTAAACTCCATGTCAATAACCTGCTTAAAAAACTGAGGGTTAGGCTAGGTTTCTTCTACAGAAACAAGTCCTGCTTCTCGCTTGAGGCCAGGAAAAGGCTAGTCACTGTGACCTTTTTACCTGTGCTGGACTATGGTGATTTGTTGTATATGAATGCACCTGCCAATTACCTGAGCAAATTGGATGCTGCGTATCACAGTGCTCTGAGATTTGTCACAAATTGTAAAGCGCTTACACATCACTGTACACTGTATACCAAGGCAGGTTTACCATCACTCTCTGTACGGAGGCTCAGTCATTGGTACACGTTTATTTATAAAGCTTTGTTGGGTAAACTCCCGTATTATATCTGCTCTCTGATAACACAGAGAGTTGCAAGCAGCTATTGTCTGAGGTCATATGATGTAGTCTTGTTAGATGTGCCAAGAGCAAGGACTGTCTTAGGTAAGACAAGACAGCTTTTATGTGCGCAGCTCCACTTGCTTGGAACAATCTTCAGCAATAATTGAAACTGAGCAATCTCATTCCTCTGCATGTTTTTAAAGCTAGGCTAAATGAAATGCTTGCTGATACTATGGGCACTTGTAAATGTCTATAACTATGTATCCTGTAAATATAATGTATAATGTCCTTTATTGTTTTATGTTTCATGTGGAACCTATATGCTGCAGGTCTCCCTTGAAAAAGAGATCTATGATCTCAATGGGACCAATCTGGTTAAATAAAGGTTTGAAATGAACTTTTGATATTGACCAAATACTTATTTTCCACCATAATTTGCAAATAAATTCTTTAGAAATCAGACAATGTGATTTTCTGGATTTTTTTTTCTCATTTTGTCTCTCATAGTTGAGGTATACCTAGGATGAAAATTACAGGCCTCTCATCTTTTTAAGTGGGAGAACTTGCACAATTGGTGGCTGACTAAATACTTTTTTGCCCCACTGTATTTAGTGATTTTAATGTTAACAGATCATAGATGCAATAACATTTGGACCCAATTTGCCTGACTTGACGCATGGAATAAAACATGGTCGTAGGAAGCATCCTCAATGTGGGTGAGACAATTTAACAGGGGGTGTGGGCAGGTGGTGGACCTCACCTCCTCTAGGGGGGTCCGGGGGCAAGGTCCCCCGGGAAGAGGGGACCCCCTCCCCCCTCACTCCCATTGCTCCCCGGGCGCTGTACAAGAGCTGCTCACTGCTCCTAGTACTAGACTCCTGGTACTAGACTCCTGGTACTAGGATGGGTTAAAACAGTGGTTCTCAAACTTTTTCGGTCAGGCCCCCCCTTTGGAGAAAAAAAAAAGACGGGCCCCCCCCAACACAAATAGTCAGGCTCGGTGGCGGCGCCAGAGATTTATTTTGGGGTGCTGTGGGGTAGCTTGACGTTTCATAGAGGGTGCTCAAACATTTAGGGTTTCCCATTAATGTACCGGTCGCTACAGTGGAACTTTCTACTGCAACACTCCCCACGCAAATACACAACGTACACGCGACTGTTACAATGAAGGCTCGATCATCAGCTCACGGCATATAGGTGTAAGCAGGGGTAAAGTGCTATTTTTATAGGTGGTGTGTGAACCTCACATAGGGGGGTCCGGGGGCAAGCTCCCCCGGGAAGATTTTTAAATATTGAAGTTAAAAGCATCAATCTGGTGCACTTTGAGAGCAAAATGAAGAGTTATATGGATACATCTCTCAACACCCATATGAAAACAGAACTGTAAACAGATTTACTATTTCTTTATGGATATTTTACAAATCACTCCCCTTTTAAACTTTATTCATTTTTTAATATCATATAGTATTTCATACCTGTTTTTAATTTATTCTCTTATTTTTTTATAACTATAATGATCATATAAATGTGTGCCTCGGAAATAATTGTTTACATTAATGGTGACCAAAACGTTTGAGACCCACTGAGATAACACTGAGAGAGTCCTTTAGCTCACTGAGTCTCTCAGTCTGACAGGAGAGGACTCTCCTCCACTTTGTTGTTGAAAAATATATCCGTTAGCGTAGCTCGCTAGCACCAGAAGCTAACATCAACGATCTCCGGTACCGCCCGGTGCGCTCTCTCTCGCGCACAAGCACACAAAATGGCTCGTTCCACACACACACAGAACCGAGCTTTAATGAAACACAGAGACCCAGACGTAATAGTACTGTACTGTATCATATTATTTTCGAATCAATAATTTTTCAAAATATGATTTTTTTTTTTAATCATTTTTTTTTAATAACCATTTTTCCTCCTGGTCTCTCGCGACCCCCCTGTCATGCCTCTGCGCTCTGACTATTAAAGAGGGTTTCATCCCTCCCAATTCTTCTTCTAACCTCTGAGTCACACGTCACTTCCCCCTTTTCTATGCTACGGGTACAGCCGTAGCCACTCCCCCTGAACCCCGTTTCCCAATTATTATTATTTTTTTTAAAAATGTGGCCCTCCGGCTCACGCACAGCACCGGCCCACCGGGGAAACTCCCGGTATTCCCAATGGCCAGTCCGCCCCTGCCCAGACCCCACGCAGCATTCTCATCTGTTTGTCATTACGGGTGTCATTTTCTGGTTGCTAACGCCATTGTAACACATAATCACTGATGTTCCGCTGTAACGGTGGTGGACTCATCAGAACAGAGTGGGTGAGCTGACCAATAAGAGCACACTGGGTTCACAGGGAGGGGTCAGGAGCTCCAACAAGCCGTACAGGACAGAGAGTGAATACACATACTATACAGAGATGCTTTATGAGAAACCAATGTGAGTTTGGAAAATTGCACAGTGTAAATCTCTTCTAGTAGACCTCAACAATGGAATTATGATCAGTAGAAATGGCCATGTCATGGGACTCCAGAGGGCGCGTTAACCGAATATTTTCCGTCTATGACGGATTTTTTTTAACAATGACGGACAAATCTGAAAGCAGTCCGTCATTTTGACAGATTAGAACAAACTCGGAACAGCGCCAAAGTTTCCCCGCAGCGCCAAAGTTTCCCCGCAGTGAGGCTCCGGTGTTATGCCGTGTTATGCATGCCCTCCAAAAAGGAAATCTTACCGTTTCCAAACCTAACTGTGCCATACGAATCATTGAAATGTCTGTGAGTTTTGGCTTTACGCTGTGCACGCTCCTGCGAGGTGCAGCCATGCATAACACTGCGCATGTTTCATTTCATTTCATTTCATTTCATTTCAAACCTTTATTTAACCAGATTGGTCCCATTGAGATCATAGATCTCTTTTTCAAGGGAGACCTGCAATGTCCTGACCTGCATGTGAACTGTCCCCCCCCCCCGTTGAGAGTTCACGAGCATGCTTCCCCCCCCCGTCAGAGTTGTGTAAAGGCCGACGGGTAATTCTGGATTTTGACAGAAGTTTTACGATCCTGTCCGTCAAAATGACGGGCAGCGAAAAAGTCTAGCGCAACCTCTGCATGGGACCTTTAACTAATTGATTGTTTGGCAAAAACAGTATTTTTCTTACCGACTGATGTAGTCATTTAAAAAAAAAATAAGAAATGGAAAGAGATGACTCACAAACTTAAGACATGAAAGGTCAAAATAAAGTGGCGTGGTAGGCGCTAATCAACAGGATTGATTGGATTCCTGTTATCAATCCATTCATTTTGGAGTACTAAATTGGCATCACATTCACAAAAAGGAGAAGGTCGGCCCCAAAACAGGAACAACATGCCCTCGACATTTTGTTTTCATTTACAAATTGTTGTTATTCTCATTTCTATTCAGTGCATTGTTGGATTTTTTTTATTGAATTGCAAATGGCTCGGGGCCTCTTTCTTTGATGGGTGGTCCGTGACATCTCTCAATTTATTTGCAACGACATTAAGACAGAACAAAATATCAAATCCAGATGTACCTACACCTATTTCTTGAATTGCCAAATACGATTAATTATACATTACAGGCATTACTCTTTGTATTTCTCCAACAGCTTTGTAGTGCTGACTCAGTCAGTTTAGAATTGTAGCCTTTGCCACTGTTCCCTGATTCACAGTGGTATGCATTGACATTATTTTCAGGGTCAGTAACAGGTAATGTTCCCGATTTGCCTTACATGTGATTTGCTGCAAATAATAATGGGGTAAAAAACAAAGTGTCCTCTTTATCCACGTTTTACCTGTAGCCTATTTTTTCCAATTATTGGCCAGTAATATTCACAAACTCTGCCTGAAAGATGCAGTTACACTACATGATGATGAGGGTAGTTATAAGTGCCAATATTTAATGAAATAACACTCTTCCTGCATATGCACTGACCTTTTGGAAAACAATCTTTGCTGAGAAGCTTCTGCTTAAAAGGCAAGGAGTTATGTCAGAAACCTTTTTGCTGTTTATTTTTTAACCTTTGAAAATCAAAAGGGAACTAAGCCCTGCACAACCCCTTGCATACACAAGCATTGCTGCACTATTTGTATCCCAAGACTCTCAAACAACAATCAAAATAAAATAAAACTTTCATACCATTAGTGTTAAATAATAATAAAGTTTAATAACAGTTTATTGTTATATATTCATTGTCCTATTTGTTTGAGCTTTTTAAAGTTCTTTGTTTATATTCATTTAAATTTGGTGTAGTATTATTATTTTGTAATGCTAAATAGTTTCTTTAAAAATAAATATTTGTTTTATCTTCATATTTTTGACCTACTATTGCAACTTATCTTCTTATATTATTTTCGTTTGCACAACCATACCTGGCAATACACTTGATTCTGATTCTTATATCATTTCTGCATTTGCATGATGATTTAATTTAATCAAAAGTGTTGCACGATAAGAATGCTGGCTTCTGCACTGCTTATTCTTTGCTTTAATTTAATTTAACTTTAGAACAGGGTAAAATATTCATTAATTTGTATTGAATTGAGTTTTCTTTTTTTGATTTTCAACATACTATATGACTTTTCCATATTTCTGACATACTATACTCCATTCTTCAGATTGTAGAAATGCAGTTCATTTCCCATATAGTTGAATACATAACCCCACACATCGCCATTTTTCAGAGTCCATTCTTCATGAAGTTCTTCGGCTGGAGGCGTCTGAATCCGGCACAGATATTGCATTCGTTTCTTGATTGGCGCTCCGGACTGATGGCTGTATGTTGTCACAGGCGTCTCGCTGATTAAACCCATATCTATGCTTCTCTTGGCCATTTTTCTTTTTTGAAAAGTGCCTTGGTGATTGGAAATGACTGGCCTGTTATTTAGTTTCAGGGTATTTATTTTCGTCTATTTCCATCCCCTTACTTTTAAATGTTCTGGTGAGGAGGGCGGGACATGTTATGTTGAGTGGAGGCGGAGCCTTGTACAAGCTGGAGGCTTCATGGAGTGAAATGGAGCAGAAACACACATTCTTTATGGGTACAGCAAAATTCTAATATTATCCCTAGTTCAACCTCACACAAACTTAATATTGGGTTTCCTTATAGTGGTGTAAAGTAATTATAAAAAGACAAAGATCATGTTTTTAAAATTGTTTTATTATTTCCCCTCTTCAGAGAGACTTTTCTTATAGTTAGTAAAAAAGTAATTACACATTAGTTCACAGTCGCTACAAATAAAAAAGAGAATATCCTCAGGTATCACTAATAAACAATATTACGACTTTCTGAGATATTTTCACACAATATACTTGTAACTTGTTTTTTTTTAATAGGGCTTCAAGATATTTTGCATGTCATGCATAAACACGGTGTCATCTTTCTTGAAACTGTCCGTTTTACAAAAGAGTGAAGAATAATGGCTGTTTTCTGCTTCTTCATCCTCTGAATTTTCCTCCCCCGTCCCTCTTCCTTCTCATCGCACAGATAGTGTTCTAAATCTGCCTACCTTCCCTGCACTTTTGTGTATAAAAGCTGAAAAAAGTAGATAATGAAGTACTTTGTTTTAGTAGATTTCGTTAACCCCCTGACTCTTAATGTCAGTTTGTGATTTTGAGGCTATTTCAGTGAAAAACAAGGCTGTTTTGAACATTTGCCAGATTTATGCTTAAATTCTCCGAGAAAGTTACTGAAAAGATACACTTTTGTGTATAAAAGAGGACCACTAACATAAAGTACTCTGTTTGATGAGATTTCATTAGGCTTCTGACTCTAAAAAGGCAAGTTTTTTGATTTAAATACTTTTTTTACAGACATTCGGCAGATTTATGTGTAAAGATTTAGTTAAGAATCTGTCTCTTAACCCACCATCCCCCGAGAGCCAAAACATACTCAACCCCCTACAGCAGCTCGGGTGTGAACTCCCATACAGAATGTCAGTCACTGCGTAAAACTTTTTTAGTGACACTCTGCAGATTTGTGTGTAATTCACTCACAAAGGAACTGTAAGATACACTTTAATGGATGCAAACCTATAGTTAATAAAAGTAATTATACATTAGTTCACAATCCTACAACTAAAGGAACTGTAAGATACACTTTTTATGTATGCAAAACCTGTCATTTTGGAGAAACCATCTCGAGTGAGCTATAATTTGAAAGTACACAAACGGGGGGGGGGGGATATATCCCCCTTCCTTCAGACTTCCTTACAGAGCCCCTCCTCCAACACACATGACCAGAAAGAGGCTGTACTCTGAACCCCCGATGCTGCATTCGTTTCTTGACTGGCGCTTCAGACGGTTGACTTGGTAAGCTGAATTGTCTGTCTTTTTTAAATTTAGTTTTGAGCATATCTCTATACACTGGTCATAGCCTTAGGAGGCTCATTTATACAGAGATTAACACCAGAGGCTTTCATCAGTGTGAAATTACACATCACATCAAAGGGCAAACATCAAAGGCTAATTAGATTAGACAACAAAGGGCTCTGAGGGGCAGGGGTCAAAGAGACTATCTTATTCAATACATCAAAAGACCTATACAACAAAGTGACTGCCTGGGGCTAATCTAATTACTCCACTCTCGGGCAAGGATCAAATACCTTAACTATCTTAATCAATACATCAAAAGACCTATACAACAAAGGGGGTGCCTGGGGCTAATCTAATTGCAGTCTAATTACTCTACTCTCGGGGGCAAGGGTCAAATGCCTTAACTATCTTAATCAATACATCAAAAGACCTATACAACAAAGGGGGTGCCTGGGGCTAATCTAATTGCAGTCTAATTACTCCACTCTCGGGGGCAAGGGTCAAATACCTTAACTATCTTAATCAATACATCAAAAGACCTATACAACAAAGGGGGTGCCTGGGGCTAATCTAATTGCAGTCTAATTACTCCACTCTCAGGGTCAGGGGTCAAATACCTTAACTATCTTAATCAATACAACAAAGAACTACGCCAGGGGCCTTTCACGCTAATCTGATTACAGGATAATTACTCCACTCTCAGGGTCAGGGGTCAAATACCTTAACTATCTTAATCAATACAACAAAGAATTACGCCGGGGGGCCTTTCACGCCAATCTGACATCAAAGAATGGGAGGCGGGACATGGGAGGCGGGACTTAGCTCATTGGCCAATGGGAGACGGATTTAGCTCATTTGCATAATTGGGGGCGTGTCCACCTTTTTATGCATACTAATGTGATTGAAACAGCATCATTACTACTACTCAGGTGGACAACAGCACGACTCTTAACCAGTGCTCATATTTTGCTGGATTTGTAAATTAAACCGTTTATTAAGTTCACCAGATCAACTTCACAAGGTAGAGCAACCTTAACATTTTTGATGGGTTAGGTAGGGTTACTTTTCACAAAAGCAAATATTACTCTGAGGTTTGTGAAACGACATGTGACTTAAAAAAATGTAGAACCAGAAAAAACAAGCAAAAATATTTTTGGATCCAGATTCAGTTAAATCAGGAAAGACTTTGTTTGTATTTTTTGTTTATTGACATTTATTGACACATATGCCATATGATAAATGTTAAAATTAAAATCTTTTCAATTTACACACGGCATCTATTGCACGTCTGTCCGTCCTGGGAGAGGGATCCCTCCTCTGTTGCTCTTCCTGAGGTTTCTCCCATTCTTCCCTTTAAACTGTGGGTTTTCTCCGGAAGTTTTTCCTTGTACGATGTGAGGGTCTAAGGACAGAGGGTGTCGTATTGTCATACTGATATTCTGTACAAACTGTGAAGACCACTGAAACAAATGTAACATTTGTGATATTGGGCTATATAAATAAACATTGATTGATTGATGAATGAATATAATAATAATAATAATGGATTACATTTTTTTTATTTAGAGCCCTTTTACAGGTGCTCAAAGCGCTTTACAATTACATATTACACATATTAGACATGCAAATGTCATTACTGTGGACATTACCCACAGGAGCAAATGCGGGTGTGTCTTGCCCAAGGACACAACGGTGGCAGGCTTCAAACTGGAGTTCACCAACGCCCCTTGATCTGATGATCAACGCTCTAACCACTGCGCCAAAACTACACATATATATGCCCCAATTATGTGACCAGCTATTGAAATCAGTCGGAAGTCGCAACGGCTCATTTAAAAATAAACGTGGATTTGCGTAAAAAACTATTTTTTCGGGGTTCGGGTGTTTTGTTTGATTTTAAACAAAGTCTTGGCTTTCAGAATATGACATTTTTATTTCCAAAATCACACGATAAATACATTTTTGAAGCTTGTAAAGGGAAGATGACAGGCACCTCTCACTCGCCACTCTGCTGTTCCGCAGCGCCTGCCCCCCTCCCTCCGGCTGAAATTATGAATGTAAGCGTATAGTAATCATAGATAACACGGCAGGGTCCGTTACAGTTTGTTTTCATCGGATTTCAAATAAACAAAGTCTTGGCTTTCAGAATATTAAACTTGTTTCGGCAAATTCAAATGATAAATACAACTTTGAAGCTTGTAACGGCATAATTACAAGCGGAGAACGGAGTAATTGAACGTCACAGCAGGCATAACAACAGCCGAGGGTTTCCCCCGGGAAACAAACACAATACACACAAACGCAAAATTTCCCCCAGGAAACAAACACAATACACACAAAATGCAAAATTACAAACGCAAAATTACACACACACACACACACACACACACACACACACACACACACACACACACACACACACACACACACACACACACACACACACACACACACACACACACACACACACACACACACACACACACACACACACACACACACACACACACACACACACACACACACACACACACACACACACACACACACACACACACACACACACACACACACACACACACACACACACACTCGCTTGCTTCCCCCATACCAGTAATCCAAACGAAAATATCTTCCCTCCAGTGGCGGTGCCAGGGTATGGCTGGGGTAGGCTACAGCCATACCAAGAAATGGCTTACCCCCTAAACGCACCAAGCCCCCAGGAAGTGCGCCGGAGTCTGATGAGAATATTCGTTGTGGCCAAACGGCGGTACTACACTTCCGTTTGGTTGCTGGGCCCGGAAACACTTTTTCCCATTGACTTACATTGGGAAAGAGTGGTCTGTAACTCGTTGGATAATTTTTTTTAAACTAAATAAACTACCCAGTATGAACACTTGTATAGCCCTTATTAAAAACATTCGTTCCTCAAGTTGTAAAAATGTGCTAATAACGTTATTCTGAGAGTTATTTCCCTCGGCATTATGAACGCGCATCTAACCCACGGGACCGCGCTGCCCGGCACGTTCATGTTACGTGTTCAGTACTACATGCATTTCTCTTTACCCATGGATGCACAATAACAACGGACCATATCGGCTGTATGATTAAATCTTGTACTGTAAATGTTGTATTAAATAAAGTTAATATTACCGACGTAGATTAACGTTCCTATAGCTTCTTATTGCACTTGCAATTGTTTTAGTTACTTGTGGGACTTACTTAACATGAATAATCAGTTACTACTCCATCACATTTCAAAATAAATAGGCTATTGTTATTTTAACTCCACCACAGTAATCCATCATCAGCTTTACTTTTTAGATAAAGTTTTAACTCACAATTGATCATAACAGGCTTCAACATATACATTTTTATATATTACCAAATGGTTTCATGTACAACCCACACAAGTATCATGCTAAATGAAGCTCTGTTGCTTGGATATCACTAGATCCTGATGTCAGCGTAATATAAAAGTACATAACGATTGATGTGTAATTTAGCATAATTTACTAGCTAGCTGCTAACTGCCGCCTTGTTCATATAAATCCAATACCATGCTGTCATGAACGTGCAGTGCTGTTACGTGTATGCAAATTCACGTGCTTAATGTGAACGAGCCTTTTGGGCGGCGTGGTCAAAGTTGCGCATGCTCTATGAGTGCACATACGGGTACTTCTCAGGCATGCCGGGTAATCTGTGACGTTTCGCTCTCTCAAAAGTTGGGCCATTTTGTCATCATGCGCAATTGAGCAACTCTCATAGGAATGAATGAGGCCCCACCTCCCACGCTGTATCCAGTTCTTATTATACATCCATGAAACGCACCAGGAGCGTCTGCGCCGCGTTACGGCCGCGCCGCGTTACGGCCGCGCCGCGTTACGGCCGCGCCGCGTTACGGCCGCAAGGATCGCGGCCACTCTAGTCAATGGGTGCTATTCTACCACACGCGCCACGTTACGGCTCAGACGCGTCCCAGAAGCGGCTCGGCGCAGCGCTTCTCTAAAATTAGGATGAATCCTATTTTTGCCGCGGCGCAGCCAAGGTAAGGTCGGGCAGGCAGCCCCCCCCTCGCAGGAAGTGGAAAGGTGAGCATCCGGGCCAGGCCCATCCCCCACATATACTAATTTAGCAGACCCCCCTCCTTCATCACAACACCTCCACTACGATACGCACAATGGACGACGAGGTGTTCATAATGGAAGTGGAGAAACACACAATTTTATACGATGTAACCAATGCTTTTTACAAGGACAACATCAGAAAGGACAAGGCCTGGTTTTTAGTCGCTGCAGTTTGTGGAGTGGAAGGTAACAACTACATATTAATGTTTTAAAGTTAATTAATACTTGTAGGTACAGTACAGAGCCATTCAGTAGTTTAACATCTTGTGAAAGTCGTTAAAAAAACTGTTCAGTAAACTTGCATTTCACAATAAAGTAAGATCTTATTTCCTATATCAAGATTATAATATTATTATATTATTATTATTTTGTATTTATATTTTTATAAATATTGGTTTTTTAACTATACTTTATCTTGTGAATTTCGCCCAGGGATCAATACAGTTGTGTTTAACTCTTTATAATGATATTATATTTTTGTTTTATAATTTGTTTTTATTCATGTGTTATAACAACTACCAAAAATACTCTCAATAATGTTTAAATACAGTATGCTGTGGTGGAAAACCTTGCATTTATAGTCAGATAAATTGTGAGGACAGACAAGAATAATTTGGCAGTCATTTGTCAGACAAAACAATTTATTATAAATTGTATTACATACACAGACAAATATGTGAAATCATGTTATTAATCTGAATCTATTCTTTGTTTCAGTCGACATTTGCAAGGCACGATGGAAGTCACTCCGGGATGCTTTTGTTAAAAACAGGAAGAAATCTCTCCCAAGTGGATCTGCAGGTGGCACGCAAAAGGGCTGGAAGTATACAGACCTATTGTCCTTCCTTTTGCCCTATGTACAGCAAAGGAGGTATGTATGCACATATTTTAATTTATATAATTTTGTAATTTGTGATGATGTATTGCAAAGGGTATGAAAGACTTTATTTTAAATTACATAAATATGTTCCTATTGCATAAATGAATCCCAAGAAAAAAGGTTTTAATTATTTTCATGTTGTTTCTTTTCATATAATTCAAAAAGAAGCATCTACACCCCTGTCATTGGAAACAGAGGAACATGCCAGGACAGCATGTGGATCTCCAGCCCCACCACCTCTGGTACCCACAACCTCTGCCGAGAGGCAAAGGCCCTCTAGGTCCCGTAGCCCCAGGGATCCCATTTCCACACCAGCAGCGGCCCAGTGTTCCACACGGGACACAAGGAGGAGGCCACAGAGCACATACCTTGGAGAGCAGCTGATATCTCTACTGCAGGAACCTCCAACTGCACCACACATGCCAGACTCAGAATTAGAGGAGTCATACTACTTTGCTCTCAGTCTTGTGCCCATGTTGCAAAGACTGGACAAAGACAGAAAACATCAGGCAAAAATCTGTATTTTAAACACCTTCCACAACTTGGAAAGAAACACCCAACACCAGCAACATTGGCAGCCCATTGACCATCCCCCCGCCACTCAACATTCCATTCACACCTCCAGGCCAGTAGCCTTTCGGCCAAGTGTACCCCAACCCCCACGCGCCCAATCAACACCTACAAGGCCATCAGACATGCTGTCCTCCAGCAGTAGCTCAGCATGGCAGGAGTCTTTTTACGAACAATTGTAGTTGAGCAATTGAGTTCATTGTTTTTTTACTGTAAATAGTTACTTTTTTTGTGTTGATTGTTTATATTTAATGTTTCTGTTTAAAATGTTGTTTGGGGTGAAATTGTTAAAAATAAAACGTTTATTAAATTTGTGGTCAGTGATTTATTGTCTGTGAAATGTGCATTTTACCTCAGTGCAACAGCCAGTCTCTGCTTGGGTTCAATGGCAGCTCTGTAATTTGTGGATTGTCTGGTCCGTTCAGGGCCCAGGAGGGACAGCAGTTCATCCATCTGCTCTGCACTCATCCGAAAATATTGGTGATGTCGTTGGCTGTCCAGCCTCAGCTCAGCCACGAGGTGATGAAAATCACCTTGTTGTCTCCTTTGCTGGTTGAGGCGGTGCACCCAAAACCGGCTCCTTCTCCTCCCCCCATCCCCCCATAGTCTTTCAAGTAGGAGAATACATGCCAGCGTTCTCCTCCGGTTTACAGGCACTGTAAATTATATATATATAGAATAATTATGATGATGAATGCATATTTTCTTACCACTAAAATACAGCAACACATCTTTGATTCATGTCGTTTATAACTGGAATATTACAATTATTATTAACTGTGTCTGTAGTCTACAACACAACAAAATAGGAAATAACAACAATAAACACGATTTAAACAGACACAAACATAAACCATTTAACTACGTAGCCTACTTACTTGTAGAAGTACAAATGTCCAGGAAATATTCCAAAATCAACAACAACTGCGAGGCTAACATCATAGGAAGACATTTATACCAGATACAAAGGGAAGTAGGAACAGGAAGCACTTGGGGGAGTGGTAGAAGAGAACAGAGCATACAAGGATGCACAGCAGGATACAATTGGGACACTCTGGATTAAACTCATCACTGCATCTGATTGGAAAACATCCAAATGGCAATTGTGATGGTTGCCAATAACCAGAGACAATACATCATGTATTTTTTAGCTGCCCGGAATATACAAGGCAAAGACTCATTCTGAAAACTGCACTGGAACAACTCAACGCAAAACAAGCTGATATTCAAATTCCTCAAAAGCACTGGTTTGAGGACAAGGATTTCATATGAACATTTCATAACTCAACAGTAGGTGGCGATATATGCTCCAAGTGGAAGCGATTCGCCATTAAAGAGAAGAAGAAGAAGAAGAAGAAGAAGAAGAAGAAGAAGAAGAAGAAGAAGAAGAAGAAGAAGAACTGCGAGGCTGCACCATGGATGTATAATAAGAACTGGATACAGCGTGGGAGGCGGGGCCTCATTCATTCTTATGAGAGTTGGGCTGAAGTCGAATAGTCCATTTAGCTTAGAAACCTTCCTAAAGGAGTGAAATGACCCGGAAGTCCCTCAGTGGCAGCCATGATAAGTGCCGTTCGAATTCTCTAGAATGATGAGAATGATAGGAAAGGAGGTTTCAAACTTCCTTTATAACCTCCTTTAGCTTAGGAACCACTGGACCTCCCTAACCGACAGGAGAAGCGAAAATGCTGCCCCACAATGCCTTGCAGCCGCAGCATTTGCCGTCACTCAACAGTCGGCCGTTCACGGAAACAACCGATTATGACCGAGAAATGATATCATGAAAGTTACGGTGCTTATTAAGCATTTTAAAACATAGGTGGTAAGCTGCCAAAGTGCTTTGTTTTGAACGTTCATCAGTATTATAATCAAAAAGAGAAATATGAACGTTAGTTTTTACTGAAATTATCAAATAAAGTCAACATTTCACAGTCTTTACTGAGCTGTGTGGAGTTTGTTTAACTTTTAAAAGATGTTTGAATGGTGATATACACAGTGATAGATGTTAAGGACTAACGTTTATAATAAATACATTTGTATTGATTTTAAGATCTTTAGATCATACAATCATACGTATTGGGATCATTGGTATTAATGTGGACCGGAGGGAGAGGGTGACGAGCATAAGTTTCACTTTCCTTTTTTATTTCAATTCCAACTTTGGTCATGAAGAATATGTTTCTCTGTTGTCCACGTTCATAAAGCAAAGCAACAGCATCAGAGCACGGTGCAGAGTCTCTAGATGAGTTTACAGTAGTCCCTCGTTCTTATTAAACATCCATGTTGTAGTCCGCTGTATAGAAAACTGTAGTTTCCATAGTTCCCCCACAGCAGCAGACACATTGATGACGTCCGCTGGCGCATCATAAACACGTCGGATAGTGAAAGTGCATTCGGATTCTCTAAAGTACTGCAGTCTCTTCTCCTAAATCCTTTTGAATTCTCCTGTCCACTATCCCTTAACCCTGTGACGTTTCACTCAGAGGTCAATAGACGATAGGGTTAGAACTTAGGAGCTGATCTTTGGACTATTCGACTGCAGCCCAGGTCATTAGCGCATGATGATAAAATGGCCCAACTTTTGAAAGAGTGAAACGTCACAGATTAACCGGCATGCCTGAGAAGTACCCGTATGTGCGCTCATAGCGCATGCTCAACTTTAACCAACATGCTCGTTCACATCAAGCACGTCAATTTGCGTACACGTAACAGCACCGTGCGTTCATGACAGCATGGTAATGGTTTGTTATTATGCAGTTAGCAGCTAGCGGCTAGCTAGTAATTATGCTAATGTACACATCAATCGTTATGTACTTCTATTATGCTGTAACAGGATCTAGTGATATCCAACAGAGCTTCATTTAGCATGAAAGAATTAGTGCACTGTATATATATATATATATACACAGTGCAATAAACTTGTTAGTGCAATAAGAAGCTACAGGAACGTTAATCTACATCGGTAATATTAACTTTATTTAATACAACATTTACGGTACAAGATTTACATACAGCACATGTAGTATAATATTTTACAAATTATGAATTACAGCAAACATGTGCAATATATCCATTATTACAGATCCGTGGGCTGGCAGTAAGGCGATATGGGTCCGTTGTTATTGTGCATCCATGGGTAAAGAGAAACTCATGTAGTGCTGAACACGTAACATGAACGTGCCGGGCGGCGCGGTCCCGTGGGTTAGATGCGCGTTCATAATGCCGAGGGAAATAACTCTCAGAATAACGTTATTAGCACATTTGTACAACTTGAGGAATGAATGTTTTTAATAAGGGCTATACAAGTGTTCATACTGGGTTGTTTATTTAGTTTAAAAAAAATTATCCAACGAGTTACAGACCACTCTTTCCCCATGTAAGTCAATGGGAAAAAGTGTTTCCGGGCCTGGCAACCAAACGGATGTGCAGTACCGCCGTTTGGCCAGCACGAATATTTCCATCTGAGTCCGGCGCACTTCCTGGGGGCTTGGGCTGCACCAAGCCCCCAGGAAGTGCGCCGGACTCAGATGAGAATATTGCGCGACTATTCCACCAGACCCGCCGCGCCGCGCCGCGGCTCGAAGCGTCCCAGAAGCTCCTCGCTGCAAGGAATTTCTAAAATATAGGATGAATCCTATTTTTGACACGGCGCAGGCAGGAAGTGGAACGTTCATCCAACAACTGCGAGGCTGCACACACGACGCTCCGCTTCCGCCACGTTTTGAAATGCGCCTGGTGCAGGCCCGGACTGGCCATCGGGAGGACCGGGAGGTTTCCCGATGGCCTGGCCTGTTAAGTGGCCTGCTGGCCTGAGGATTTTTTTTTTATGTATGTATTGTAATGTATTGTAACGGAACGCTGCGCAAATGTGGGTCTGACTCTGCCTCACAGAGGGTGACTGGCTGCCTACATGATGTGGCCTGCCGACATGGCCACTTTCATACAGATCATACTAATGCCCTCGATTGGTCTCTGTGTGTCATTCAAACTCGGGAGTGTGTGTATGTGTGGCGCGGGTGAGATAAAGCGCGCGCACCGGTTACGTGTATTGTTGTTGTTAGCATCTGGTGCTAGCTAGCGGCGCTAACGGATTCATTCATAATGAGAGACTGATAACTACAGCTCAGGTGATGTAAAGGACTCTGAGTGTTTAAATAGTTAAGTTATCTCAGTGGGTCTCAAACGGTTTGGTCACCATTCATGTAAACACATATTTCCATTTGAGGGGGGAGTGATTAGTAAAATATGCATGCATAATACAAAAAAAACGTTAACTAGGTGAAAAAAGGTAAGATAAACTATTAAAACTTGTTGAGAGCTAAAGAGCTGCCTCAAATAGGAGCAGGAGGGAGAGGGGGGAGACAGGTGAGGCTGGTTCAGGAGCACAGACACACTCACAACTATAAATTAACCAAAAACAAATAAACAAGTTTCAATGTTTTTTCATATTGGATATGGTATTGGTTATGGCCATGTGTTTATGATTTTTTAAATGTATACAGTTATGTTTCATATGGGTGTAGTCTCTTTATTTCCCTGTCAAAATGCACCAGATTGATGCATTTAAGTCCAACATTTAAAAAAAAAATCTTTCCGGGGGAGCATGCCCCCGGACCCCCCTATAGGATTTGAGGTCCACCCCCACTTAAAATATGTTCACATGGGTTCCTAAATAGATTTGCGCATTTTTTAAAATAGTAACCCATGTCCATATGTTTATTTTTGGGTAGTAGATTTAGAGGGCTATCACTATGGGCAGCAACGCTGTAAAAGTTGACAAATAAATCCAGCAAAATGGCACAAAAAACTGGTAGTGGCCTGGCTGGGTGTATAATTCCCGGCCTGACTTATTGTCTTATGACACAGGAGGAGTCAGCGCAGCGCAGACGCTTCCGGTGGGATCAGGGGGTAAAGGTGTGATAATAGAACATTGATGCTGACACAAGTGTTATAACATCTAGCCAGATACTATAGGTATAAGCCATGTGCAGTGTGTTAAAAACTACACCTTATTATCTCATCTTCTCACTGGTAACCACCAGCAACAGTCCTCAGCAACACCACCCCTTACAATTATCAATTATTTCAGGGCTTTGATGATGAACAAGGAGGGAGGAGAAGAGATGTAAAATAGCTGACATTTAATCATCTTTATTATCATCAGGTGTAACAGATAGGTTGCTGGAGCTGGACTGATTATTGGATTACTGGATTTCTCAAAACGTGGAAGCTCATCGGATCGAATCACCATTTACCATTTTGACAATGATTCAATCCTAAAACTAGTGAAAAACATACACATTATGTTTTGTGTTAGATTCGAAAGCATGGTTTGTTATCCAGGTATCCAAGTAATATAATTAACAGTAGGTTTCTAAGCCTAGTCCACTCCAAACTTTGCACCTGTATCACATGCGTTACGGGGGATGATGATTCAGTGTTGCATTAGTAAACCCCACTGTGACTAGTCTGTGGTGCAGACACATGGAGGCTCTCAAGCATTGAACATTAGGTCATGTTGACCTAATGGTTGTGCATTTCACATGCAGCACTAGATTCCCAGGTGACAACAGCAAGACATGCAGAGTGTGAAGTGGATCCCGACCTCATTATAATATGATGATGCTTGGTGCTTAGCGGTGATGCGTGTTACATGATTTCCGGCCATTATCTGCACTGTAGTGCGAATTGGAAAAATTCAGCAGAGTATTGTATTCCTGGTTTTGTTCTGTTTGGATATGTTTTCATTATGTAGAATACATGGTTTTAACGCTACGTTGTAGAATGACAATAAATTAATAAATTATCCCTGAAACCTTGAAGTGCTCTCATAGTGGCTCTTGTCTCCCGATCTACAGCACTCAGCCTGTGGCTTCATTCTTACAAGCCGAGCGCATCAATGTGTCTTCTCAATGGTCATCTCATGGACCTTATTGTATGATGTGGACCCAATATAGAGAGCTTTCCTAGGTTTTTTCCAAAGAAATGACAAATCATTGACCCATATTATGAATTTGTTCTCAATGTGTGCATTTGCTTTACATGAATTTATAACTGGAGGCTACTCAATGATTCACCAATTATGATAATATCAGTATGTACCCTATACAGGTTGTATTTTACAACATTAAGATATGTAACTGAGATATTACATTACATTACATTACATTGCATTTAGCTGACGCTTTTATCCAAAGCGACTTACAATAAGTACATTCGACCAGGAAGACACAACCTTGAAGAAAACAGAATCATCAAGAACATCAGGTTTCATAGAGCCAAACATTTCAAGTGCCACTCAACTGGCTTTAGATAAGCCAGTCCTTTATTAGTATCTAAGTGCCCTGTTAGCAGTTCTTTATTAGTCATTCTATCGCTCGAAGTGGAGTCGAAAGAGATGAGTTTTCAGTCTGCGCCGGAAGATGTGCAGGCTTTCTGCCGTCCTGATGTCAATGGGGAGCTCATTCCACGATTTTGGAGCCAGGATAGCAAACCCACGTGTTTTTGCTGATGGGAACTTGGGTCCCCCTCGCAGCGAGGGTGCAGCGAGTCGTTTGGCTGATGCAGAGCGAAGTGCACGCGCTGGGGTGTACGGTTTAACCATGTCCTGGATGTAGGAAGGGCCAGATCCATTCGCAGCATGGTACGCAAGTACCAGTGTCTTGAAGTGAATTCTAGCAGTTACCGGAAGCCAGTGAAGGAAGCGGAGGAGCGGAGTGGTGTGGGAACATTTAGGAAGGTTGAAGACCAGACGAGCCGCTGCATTCTGAATGAGCTGCAGAGGTCGGATGGCACATGCAGGTAGACCAGCCAGGAGGGAGTTGCAGTAGTCTAGGCGTGAGGTGACGAGAGCCTGGACCAGAACCTGCGTCGATTTCTGGGTCAGCTGGGGGCGTATCTTCCTGATGTTGAAAAGCGTGTATCTGCAGCAGCGGGTTGTAGCAGCGATGTTTGCAGTGAAGGACAGGTTGTTATCCATGTTCAAACATAGATATATTCGTATGTTTGAACATGATGCCTGTTTTTCAGGATTCCTGAATGACAGCTGCTGACGTGATCTGAACATGTAAGCTGTGTGATAAATGCATCAGTGATGTTTGTGGGCAGCTTTGACTTAGGATCCTTAATGCAGTCAGTCATTGTGGACTTTAAATTATTCATATTACATTGATAGTAAATATTATGCAACATTCTGCCAAATGATCACTTCTTTTGACTCCTTCATATTTTAGGTCTTGAACCATGTTGAGCCAGCTGGTTTCTACCGATGCATTATTTTAGTATTCACACATGTGTATCAGGGTTTCCACTAGGATTTTTTCTCGACGGTCAAATGTCCGGGCAGATTTTATTTTACCGGACAAATTTGAAACTTACCGGTCATATTTCAATAATAATAATAATAGTTGTGTAGCAGAGTTTCCGTTAACAGGTAATTACCGGACTATGAGCAGATATGCTGATGTTTAAAACTCAGTTCACGGGGCTCATTTTGATATTGCTTCAGTTTATAATCGTAACAGATCGAAAAAAAATCAGATTAATTTTTCAATAAATGATTCCACAAACAACAAACAACATAATTATTACATTCAAACAAACTACTTGTAGTAGATAACGTACATTATTCAGAAGTTTACATCAACTTTGAATAATAACACGGGAGAAACGGATCCTCTCTTTTCCCCTCTCCCTCCCTCTCTCTCCTGACAGCAGTCAGTTTCTTAAGCAGCTCCTGCAGCGCGCTAAACAGAGGGCGGGGCTTCAGGTGATTCTGCAGAGCTGCGTGTCTCGGTCAGACTTAGCAGCTGATCTGATCTCTCTCTCGCGTCCGGTTATACTTCACTCGCGTTTATGTCCATATCGATCAGATCCAGCTCTCCTGATCGGCCTTTATAGAGAGCACCGATCAAACTATTAAGAGTGAATATCGGCCGATAATGACCGGCGGCCGATCGATCGGAGCCTCCCTAATTATTACCAGACATTTTGACCGTCAGGTTTTGAATTTACCGGTTTTTTATACATTTTACCAGCTAAAAACCGGTAATTACCGGCTAACGGAAACCCTGATGTGTATATGCCTATCATTTATGACTGTCTATGGATAAATTAATGTGCACTAAAGCTCTCCTATAATATATCTAGGCTGTAAGCAGAGATATAATTCGAATGTTATTCACATCCAACCCTGCTGTAGCTTAGGAGATCTACTTTACCTCTCAAGCACTGGAACTGCATAAACGCAAACATTATTTATGATAGTGCTCAACCCTAGCTCTTGCATGTGTCACACATGTATGACACAAAGCACAACAAGGTATTTAAAGTGAACATACTTACAAAGAAACAACAACACAAAGAAATAAATGATTTGACCTTTTAAAATAACATCCATCCTTATTTTAAGGTTATCATCTTATTTCACAGTCCTGCCTGCCTGTATGATATAATATAATGTTCTGTATCAGTTTCTTCCAACATTTCGAAGCTACAGTCCATGATAATTGCCCTGAATAAAATATTTAAACTTTAGACTCTGTGGCATGATCATTTGGCCATATTCCTTCATTAAATGCAAATCTCCCAGGCGTTTTGAGTATTCGTTGGACATGCACGTTTCTTCAGATTCAGCACGACATATTTGTTATTTGTCTTTTTCATTGGAGTGGAAAATAGAGTTCTGTGAGTTGGACCGTAACTTGGAAGAACAACATCATTTTTGATTGACAGTGAGTGACAGGTGAGCCGGAGAGGTACAAATAGATCCCCACTCAACAGGTTGTTCACAGCTTTTAAAGACCTATCCTTCGACAGAGACGTTTCTGTCACAACGTGGAAAAAAAGATTAATGTATTTCATTTTATCTTGACATTTTCCTTTGGTCCAGGAAGCTTACTAACTGACTTCAGCCTTATAGTTTCCACACAAACAAGGCTTTATCCTTTACAAAATGTTTTATTGCGTTCATCAAAGATGCATATCGTCTATATTGACACAGAGTTTATTGGGATTTTTATAGTGTTTTCATGCTTGGCACATATTTTTCTTCTGACTGACAGAGGCTCAGCTGTTGTGCATCTGAGCCTCTGTCAATGCATTTATCTTGTTCACTTTAATGGCCAGGAGCTATACTGCTGCTCTTTTTATTTATGTATTAGCTCAGAGCCTGCAAGGTATTCTTAAAATTCAACTCATCTTTTAGCCTTTAGGTTTAACTCTGCCTTAAGATTTCCATCACAGTGAAGACTGCTCTCAGTTTAAATCGTATCATGTCTCTTTAGGAAAGAAGAAAACACTACAAAACTCAAAAAATCTAATGTGTGTACTCTGCCTTTAAACAGTATACTTAAAACACGTTATCTTTTTGCTGTTTTGTCAAGGTCTTAACACACCCTGTAATTAGATGACCTGCTTTACCTGCCTGTTTGGTCAATGTCAATGTGTCAAGCTGTCGCCTCCTGGTCCGCTTTATGAAGAATTACTTTATTTAAGTCTGAGGGAGGGAAAAATATGTTTTTTATGTTTTCTTCTCTCCAAAAGTACAAAATAAGCTCAGATCGTTACCCCATGTCTGGTCCTGAATCAGTTGAGAGCGGACGACTGTTGCCTTGGGAAGTTAATGTCTGAGATACCTGATGAGTGGGGTCTATCACCAGATGTTTGTTTCAGACATCTTAGTTGCTCTCACATTCCAGGGATTCTGCCAGTGTATTGCAAGCCCAGAGCTAAATGTACTTCCTGTCAGCATACAAGATTGAAAAAAAATAAAATGCACATTTATGATGTCTTTTAAAATAAAGAGTGTTACTCAAGATTCTCACTTTTTAAAGGGATTTGTGTAGGTTTTGATCGGTGTGTGTGTGTGTGTGCGTGTGTGTGTGTGTGTGTGTGTGTGTGTGTGTGTGTGTGTGTGTGTGTGTGTGTGAGTGTGATTGCAAGTATGCATTTAACAGTAATATTACAGCTGTGTACAGTTTATTGGTCGGTTAACAAATGCTACCATTCGGTTTTGATTCCCACCTGCAGATTTTAGTAAAAGGGGTAGTCCTGAAATGTCTCACTTTAGGTTACCTTTAATGTGGACCGGCTAGTACCATAGTAACAAGACACTTTTGAACTCACCACTCTGCAGTTAGCTTTATCGCACTGTCTGAGTCCGTAACGTGCTAAAATCTGGCAAGAATATTAAGTAACACCCGTAATTGTACTGATTACAGATCTATTGTTGAATGTGACAAAGAAACAACTCAATGCGTTCGTCCCAGACAGGACTGGAGTGAGGCAGCAATCACAATTAGCTATACATTATTTAAAAAGAATCTCTAAATTATCGGAAAAAGTAAGTAAGTGTTGTTATGGGCCAAATTACGATGATTGTGCAGCTCTTTTTTAAACATATTAGGTCACTTCACATTTACTGAATGTACTTTCCAAAGAAAAAATTACGAGAAGAAAAAAAAAACCGTTTTGTGGTTGGTGATTTATTAGGACTCGGAAGCAGTTGATATGTATTTTATGAATTGATTGATTAATTTACTGATTGCGCAATATATACTTTTTTCAAGGGTAGTTTGCCAACCTTACAATTATGACATTTTATTAATTGTGGTCATTGCCATAGCCTTCTCTCTCCTCATATCAATAATTCTGTCTTGTCTATCTGATTAAGATGTATCACTAAATAAAACTCTTTTTGTGATTTCACCCAGATGTTTATTTTTCACCAAGTGACCATCACAGTCCCGGAGAATTTCACCCAGTGCACCACCCACGGCAGCTTTGTCCACCACTGGCAGGAGACCCTCTACAACATTTTCAACTTTGTGTGCCTCTTCCTCCTGCCTCTGGTCATCATGATCTTCTGTTACACACGAATCCTCATCGAGATATCCAGCCGCATGGCCCAAAATAACTGTAAGTGACCCGTTTTCTTTAAAATCTTTAAAAAGATAAAATATGTTTTCTGATACCCATGGAGCCGTGCATGACAAATATGGTGTTTTCTCCTCTTCCAGTGCTGTCTAGAGATATTCATCTCCGCCGCTCCCACAACAACATCCCCAAGGCTCGGATGAGGACTCTTAAGATGAGCATTGTCATCGTGACTTCATTCATCGTCTGCTGGACCCCGTACTACATGTTAGGCCTGTGGTATTGGTTATTTCCTGATAAAATGGAGGAAATGGTTTCTCATTCAATGACTCATATGCTGTTTATCTTTGGTCTCTTCAACGCCTGTCTGGACCCAATCACGTATGGTCTCTTCACCATTCATCTTCACAAGGGTCTTAAAAGATGTTGTCCAACTTTCACCAAACGGACTGAATTGGAAAACAACACTTGCCTTGTACAAATGAATCGCCTGTCGTCTCACAGGCAGATGGTGTCTAGTAGTCACAATACAGACACTGAAGGAAACCACAGCATGAAAAGGCCAATCATCCCAGTAAGCAAGATCTAATGGCTTGACGAATTGCAATGAAAGGAATGAAAGGAATATTCCAGCACTGAGTTTAGTCTTTCTCCAGATACAGCCAGTTGTATGATGTTGCTTAGAAAATATGAAGCTCCTTTCACAGAGAAATCAGTTTGTTTCAGTTGCAATGATGTAATCGATTGAGTATTATTGCTTTGCCTTGGTTTTCTCCTGCATCACTGATCAGATTTGACAAAAAGCTGCAGAGTGGTGCATGATGTATTTTCCCCCCTGTGATTGGCTGAGGGTCACCCTGTACATCACACAGAATATCTCACACACTGCTGATCCGATATTCCTATGAAGCTTAAGTGCTGGTGGGAAAAGAATCAGGCCCAAATGATGACAAATCTGCTTGAATTTCCTATAAATGGATTTAAAATGTCTTTCACAGATATTTTCTAGCATCTTTCGGATAAAAGTCCTTAAAAGGACTTTGATACACAGTTTGAAAGGCAGTCACACTCGTGGACACACACACATTTGGGCTTTACTAAGTGGATCTCAAAATATCCTGTAAGAAACAGCAGAAACAAATATGTGTGCATTTGATTTAAGATGATCAAAAATATAATATGCTGTCTGTTGTGTGGCTTCTCTTTTATGTTTACATGTTATGTGTAAATGTGTACATTGTTGTTTTATTGGGAGTTTTTGCTGCTGTTCATTGCTTATTGGAAACTGCTCTAGAATGTAATTTGTAATGTTGTGTTTGCGATATAAAAGACTGTGATTTTCTTTCATTACAAACGTTATGACATGAACATTATCGACCACAAAGGCCTTTTAAATAAATGTTTAGGCATACAATTCCATGTATTGAATGTACCTGTGCTGCATGTTATTGAAGTGCTATTGACTGTGAAATTGTCTAAGATCAATTCTGTATTTGCTGTGTTGCACAAATCACACTGGAGTCAAAACGTTATGAAATACGCAGAAATTACCCATAATGCCATTTGTTATACTTTATATTTATATTTGTGTTGGTAGTGTATTATGTTGTGGATTGTATTGCTTTGTGAGACCAAAAAAACTGCTTAATTGAAAACATTGGTATTGTAAGGTTAGCAGTAAACAATAGTTTTTCTAATAGGTGCAAAAAAGAGAGATCAATAGGCTAGCATTTGTTTGTTTGCATGATATCGTTTATTTCTTGCAATGTATGGAAGATGTTGTGATGTATACTTGCAATTTGTGGAATACAAAAAAACTGCCTCTATTCCATGCATTGGGTGAAGCACAAACAATGAGCTGCCTTTTACTGAGAACGGCTGCATTTATCATTACCTGGAATATCTATATCAGAGGAGACTATTTGCAAGGGCTAGAAGCAATTGGCATTTATTGGTATCTCAATACACAAACCTAAAGTCAAGAGCACAGACATTACTGATATAGATCCACTGAATAACTTTCTTTTTCCTATACAATAATATTATGTTACTTACCCTTTGCCATTTAGGCATTATGGCCACATACCAACACGATTGTTGAGTGGCTCGAGTAGACAAATGAACATGATCTGTCACATTTGTTTTTCTTTATTTTTTTAATATTGTTGTGTGTAGACGGCTCTGCTAAGATTGTTCCCTAGTTTAGGTTTCATGTTATGTGTTCCTGTTTTATTTTGATAGTCTTGTCTACCCTCATGTGTCTAAAGTACGTTTCCTGCCTTGTCTGTTTTCCCGCTGTTGTGATTGTCTAATTGTCTTCACCTGGTGTTGTCTGTCTAGTATATATAGTTCTCGTCTTCCCCTGTCTCGTTGCCAGATTGTCTTGTGAGTTCCAAGCCTTCCAGCGTAAGATCATTTTGTCATTGTCCATAGAGTTATTATCGTCCATAGAGTTAGATTAAGTAAGTCGTTTTTTTAGTTTTTTTATAGTATAGATTACACAGTTTATTGAGTGTTTGTTTTGTTGCTTTATGTATTCAGTGTGTTATGACCTGTCTACATTAAAACACTTTATTTTGATACTTTGTTTGTCTCTGCATCGTGCATTTGATTCCACGCCCTTGTACAGCCTTAACAAATATTCAAACAGATACCGTCCCCCAAAACAAAAAAGGTAGTTCACTAATTATTATTTTCTGAAGTGTGGTCCATTAAGTTGCCATTGTGGAACCTTCAATTATATCGCTGATGGAGTTCGCCACGTCATTGTCATGGAATAGTAGATGTTCAAATTTCCAGGACTTCTCCTCGATGTGAGCAATTTTGGCAGCTGCTGATAGAGATCATGCAATATGATGGAAAACTCCAGAGCAGCTTTTATAAATGAACCTGCCGGTGACTTTTCAAATGCTGTTTCCAAGGTTACGAATGAACACAGTTATCTTGTCTCTAACACTGCTAACATGTATTCTTTATTCAGCATTCAACATTGAGATCAGGCCACCCTCTGCAAGCCTAGAGAGGAATAACACTCATTTATAATAAGACAATTTTGTTCTCTGACTATCTAAGAATTTTTGAAAAGCTATTAAATTGAAATGAAATGTCCTACAGTGACAGGATACCATATCAAACCACTCTTTCACTTTGTTTAATTGGGGATTTAGTTGGATACAGAATTCCTTTGTAACCATTAGGATTATCTCTTCTTCTGTGTTCACTGCCAAAAAAGTGATTCTTCCAAAAGTAATTATTAGGAATGTGTAAAATGAAAGTGCTACCGAGGATTATATCGAGATATTAAATATTGTTATCTTTCATCAGTTAATCTGAAGTGCAATTTCATTGTGAGAGATATTCATGCAAAGCTGCTTAAACTACAAATGTTGTCATTTTCTACAGATTACGAGAGCTGCTATCTGGATAATGAAGTGTTATTTGGTGTTATAATGAGCATTTCCATTCACCAGATGTGAACCACTTGTGTTTTAGCATGATCCACATTTTACACTACCCACACTTGTTGAACACTCTTTGCTTGTAATCACTACAAAGCTAAGAGGATGATGACTCATGTGACTTGCTGAAATGTATGAAATATAATCAATCAATCAATCAATCAATCAATCAATCAATCAATCAATCAATCAATCAATCAATCAATCAATCAATGTTTATTTATATAGCCCAATATCACAAATGTTACATTTGTCTCAGTGGACTTCACAGTTTGTACAGAATATCAGTATGACAATACGACACCCTCTGTCCTTAGACCCTCACATCGTACAAGGAAAAACTTCCGGAGAAAACCCACAGTTTAAATGGAAAAATGGGAGAAACCTCAGGGAGAGCAACAGAGGAGGGATCCCTCTCCCAGGACGGACAGACGTGCAATAGAATTGAAAAGTGTGTAAATTGAAAAGATAATACATTTGCAACATAGGTACTCCAAATGTTTGGAAATGCATGTGTGTATAATGGGAAGATGAATCCACGAGGATATCCATCCAGGACTTATGATCCAGGACCACAGCAATAGGCACAGCCACGACTCAAGATCCAGGGCTCGCGATCCAGGACACAGGACCGCAGCAACAGGATCATCCATGATTCCGGATCCCGGCGTACAGTATATATAGACACTAAAAAGAAAGACATTTGGGGAAGCTGGGTTAATCGGAACATGAGAGTACACAGGTATAGACAGAGAGAAGGAAGAAGTACGATGTCCCCCGACAAACTAAGGGCTGAATCTAATCAGACCTAACTATAAGCTTTATCAAAAAGGAAGGTCTTAAGCGCACTCTTAAAAATGGATAGGGTGTCTGCCGCCCGAACACAAACTGGAAGCTGATTCCACAAATGTGGAGCTTGATAAGAAAAGGCTCTGGCTCCCATTGTACTTTTAGAGACTCTAGGAACAACCAACAACCCTGCATTCTTGGAACGCAATGCCCTAGTAGGACAGTAGGGTATAATAAGTTATTTAACGTAAGATGGCGCCTTCCCATTAAGGGCTTTGTAGGCGAGAAGAAGAATTTTAAATTCTATCCTGTGTTTTATAGGGAGCCAGTGTAAGGCAGCCAGAACAGGAGTAATGTGGTCCCTTTTCCTAACTCTGGTTAGTACACGAGCTGCAGCATTTTGAATCAGCTGAAGCAACTTAACTGACTTCTTGGTACACCCTGATAATAAAGAGTTACAATAAAGTAGGCGGTCCTTGAAATTGATTTTATGTGGGCGTTAAAGGATAAATCCTGATCAAATATAACGCCAAGATTCCTTACAGTCTCACTGGAGGCCAAATTAATGCCATCCATAGTTAGTATATCTTTAGATAACTTCGGACCAAGTACAATAAGTTTTGGTCGTGTTTAACATCAAAAAGTTTAAGCTCATCCACGTTTTTAAGTCCTTGAGGCAGTCTTGAATTTTATTTAGATGATTAATTTCATCAGGCTTGATTGATAAATATAGTTGAGTATCATCCGCATAACAATGAAAATGTACTGAATGATTCCTTATAATATTGCCTAACGGAAGCATATATAATGTGAACAAAATAGGTCCGAGCACTGAGCCCTGTGGCACTCCATGGCTAACTTTGGTTTGCGTGGAAGATTCATCGTTGACACGTACAAACTGAGAGCGTTCAGATAGATAGGACCTAAACCAGAAGTTCCCTGTATGCCAACTAAGTGCTCTAGTCTTTGCAATACGATATCATGGTCGATAGTATCAAATGCAGCACTGAGATCGAGCAAGACAAGAATAGAGACAAGTCCTTTGTCTGAGGCTATTAGAATGTCATTTGTGACTTTAACCAGAGCTGTCTCTGTGCTATGATGTGTTCTAAAGCCAGACTGAAAATCTTCAAATAAATCATTGTTTTTTAAGTAATCAAACAGCTGTTTTGCGACTGCTTTCTCAAGAATCTTTGAGAGGAACGGAAGATTAGAAATAGGTCTATAGTTGGCTAAAACCTCTGGATCGAGGTTGTGCTTTTTAAGAAGCGGTTTTATCACTGCTATTTGAATGATTGTGGAACATAGCCTGATAATAAAGACATATTCATAATGCTAATTAATGGAAAACTTCATTCAACAGCTTAGTTGGAATTGGGTCTAAGATACACGTTGATGGTTTAGAAGAGAGAATCATTGAATTTAATTGTTCAAGGTTTATGGCTGAAAAGCATTCTAGTTTACTATCTAGTGTAATATTAGAACTTACGTTTCCGGGAGCTGTTGATAACACTATACTGGTCAAAGGCAAGAGGTAATTAATTTTGTTTCTAAGAGTAACAATTTTATCGTTAAAAAAGCACATAAAATCATTATTACTGAGTCCTATGGGAATAGAAGGCTCAATGGAGCTGTGGCTCTCTGTCAGCCTGGCCACAGTGCTGAAAATAAATCTTGCATTATTCTTATTCTCATCTATTAATGAAGAGTAGTAGGCTGCTCTCGCTTTACGCAGTGCTTTCTTATATTCAGTGAGAGTAATATGCCACATTAAACGAGATTCTTCAAGTTTAGTGGAACGCCATATCCTTTCAAGTTGCCTCGACTTTTGTTTTATTTTGCGAGTTTCGGCATTATGCCATGGAGCTAATCTATGTTGTTTTATTTTCTTTTTTTTCAAAGGAGCAACAGAGTCTAATTTTATTCGCAGCACATCTGTAGCACTATCAACAACATGATCAATTTGGGGTGGTGTACATTTTGTATACGTTTCCTCCCTTAAATGCAGACATGCTATCGAGTTAAGTATTGTTGGAATCTCTTCCTTAAATTTGGCTATAGCACTAACAGATAGGTTTCTGCTGCAGGAGCTTTTGACTAATGCTTTGTAGTCTAGTAACAGTACTTCAAAAGTTACTAAGAAATGGTCGGATAAAGCAGGATTATGCGGTTCGACTAATAGTTGCTCAATTTCAAAACCATAAGTCAGAACAAGGTCGAGAGTGTGATTATAGCAGTGGGTTGGTTTATTTACACTCTGACAGAAACCAACAGAATCTAATATAGAGTTAAATGCAACAGTAAGGCTATTTTTTATCATCGTCAACATGAATATTAAAGTCACCTACGATAATTACTTTATCTGTTTTAAGTACCAAAGTTGATAAAAACTCAGAGAATTCTGATAAGAATTCTGAATAAGGACCTGGTGCACAGTACACTGTAACAAATAAGATTGGCTGCACATTTTTCCAGGTCGGATGCGTAAGACTAAAAACGAGGCTTTCAAAGGAGGTATAATTTAAATTTGGTTTAGTATTGATAAGTAAACTTGAGTCAAAGATTGCTGCAACTCCACTTCCTCGGCCTGTGTCTCGAGCAATATGAGTATTGATATGGCTGGGTGGAGTGGCCTCATTTATGCTGACATATTCTTCATGTCTCAACCAAGTTTCAGTGAGACAGCATATATAAATATTATAATCTGATATTAAATCATTTACCAATATTGCTTTAGATGCTAGAGATCTCATGTTTAAGAGACCACATTTAATCTTCCTGTTTTGTTGCACTGTAGTACAGTAGTTGTTACATTTACTTTTATTAGGTTATTATGTATGACACTTCTATTAGGTTTTACCTTAAATTGTCCTTGGGCAGACACACACACCGTTAATATTGGGTATTTTATTGGGTTCGGGATTCCTATGGATGACTGCCTAGGAGAGAGCGCAGAGAAGCGTGTAAGACTGCGACTCCGTCTTAAATATAACTTAAACTTGTCTTGGATCCATATCATATACAATGAGTGCCAGTTATGTGAGCTGTCAAGAATACATAAAAGTATAATTAATCTCCTCCAGTGTTGTTGAGAAGAATTGAAAGTATCTGTCTAGTACAGCTTCTATTCTCCACAGAGAGCAGCGCACTGTGGCTGAACCTGTTAAAACTGACAGGATGTCGCTGACAGGTACATGCTCAGGTATGCACAGAGAAATACTCGTTAGTGACCTTGAGCACATAGCCCACGCTACATCATGTAGCGATGACATTCATCTCAGCAGATCCAGCTCAAGGAAGTCGTAATGCGCTGCAGTGACACTATTAAACCGAAACCTAGCAGGAGATCTTGCGCCTGTCATGGAGATACTGCTTGAGACATTGACTAGAGCTAGTCTGGTCTTGCTATAAAAAAACATTTACCGATCAAATCAAAGGATGCATGTCTGGCAATGGGTGCACTACGTACAATGCAAAAATGTTCCAGTTTATTGTTTGTGGCAGAAGCAGGAGCATTAGCAGTGAAAGTGAGATTGATTATACACACATTATTTATTTTTAAATAAATTGTTATCCATGTGGAGAAAAAACAGGCCAGAACAAAAAATGATAAAGAAAATAACAAAATTGCACTGCACAGTATGGATAAGAAGCACCGTTAGGGAGCATGCAGCATTCAAACATGCAATTAGCCTTTAGAAATCACAGAGCTCATTCAAAAGGCAAAAAAGACCGGTGTTGAACGGAGGCTCCTGTGTGACAGAGGTCATTCATACCGTGAATTTATGTCAACAGCAGAATTTCTTTATGAGCCCCCGCACATGGAGTCAGCCAAATGAAAATCATGAGACATTTATTCAGTCCTTTAGTTTATCAAATGGATATTCAAACAATGATAATAATGGGTTTCATTCAGGGACGTGCACAGACATTTGGAGGGGCTATTGCTCGAAACTGGAAAAAGGGCCTCCCCCCTTGTTTTTAATGTAGAAGGTTCATGATATAAAATGGGGTGGCTGTGGCTCAGTGGGTAGTGTGCTGGACTTCGAATCTGGGGAAAGGAAGTTCAAGTCTGCTGCAGGTCTCCCTTGAAAAAGAGATCGTTGATCTCAATGGGATTTTCACCTGGTTAAATAAATGCTACAATACAATACAAAAGTCCCACTGCAGTCAGCATGTCGTTGTTTCCCTGGTGACACTTCACCCCAAATTGCTCCTGTGGGGATTGTCCACAGTACTGAATGTATGTAAGTCACTTTGGATAAAGGTGTCTAACAAATGACATGTAATGTAATAAAAGCACAACACTGTCATTGCAAGTGACACTCAGTTGACTTTCATGTCCAACTGCTAAATTCGTTATTCAGGCACATTTTTTGCGGTCCATATTGTTACGGTGTGTGAAGCAGGCAGGACCCAAATGCAGAATAAAGTGAAAATTCCTTTATTTCAAGGCTAGGTGATAAACAAAGACAAAACAGAACACTCACCGACGAACTAGTCATGACACAAGACGAACCGACAAAGACAGACAGAAAAAACAGAACTTAAATACACACAAGACTAATCACACAAACAAGACACAGGTGAGGAGGGAGGAGAAAACACAGGGGCCACAGGTGAACACAATCGGGTAATCAGACACACCAGGGAAACTAACGACAGGGAACCACAGACAGATCTAAACAAGACAAAACACAACGCAGACAGAAAACCAAAAACAGATATAGACAAGACAAAACACCATAAAGACAGATCGTGACAGAACCCCCCCCTCAAGGGACGGATTCCAGACGTCCTAAAAAAAACAAACCCACAAAAGTCCAAAACCTCAAGCAGGGTGGGTGGAGGGGGTCCGGAGGAGGGACACAAAACTAGGGCCACCAGGGCGGGTGGAGGGGGTCCGGAGGACGGGTCTGGGCTGACAACCCAGGGGCACAGCAGAGGACCAGGAAGGGATCTCGGGCGGACGGCCCGGGGGCAAAGCAGAGGACCAGGAAGGGATCTCGGGCAGACGGCCCGGGGGCAAAGCAGAGTTCAAAAAGGGAAATTCGGGCGGACGGCCCGGGGGCAAGGCAGAGTTCAAAAAGGGGTTCTCGGGCGGACGGCCCGGGGGCAAGGCAGAGTTCGAGGAGGGGCGAAGACCACAGCTCTCAGGGGACCGGGCAGGAGCCGGAGTTGACCGGACAGTAACCAGAGCCGGTGGGACAGGTATCGGCAAGATTCCCCACGGAAGAGAACAAGGAGCAAGACCCCCGGCGAGACATGTAATGTTGAGGCCTCCAACTAAACAGGACACGGGGTTGGCAGGACCCCCGGTAGAAGAGTAGTCGGCGAGGCCTCCAACGGCACAGGACACAGGGTTGGCAGGACCCCCGGCAGGAGAGCAGTCGGCGGGGCCTCCAACGGCACAGGACCGGCAGCACCCCCGGCAGGAGAGTTGACGGCGGGACCTCCAACGAGACAGGACAAAGGGTTGGCAGGACCCCCGGCAGGAGAGTAGTCAGCGGGGCCTCCAACGAGACAGGACACAGGGTTGGCAGGACCCCCGGCAGGAGAGTAGTCGGCGGGGCCTCCAACGGCACAGGACATAGGATTAGCAGGACCCCCGGCAGGAGAGTTGTCGGCGGGGCCTCCAACGGCACAGGAAACAGGACTGGCAGGACCCCCGGCAGGAGAGTAGACGGTGGGAACTCCAACGGGACAGGACATAGGGTTGGCAGGACCCCCGGCAGGAGAGTAGTCGGCGGGGCCTCAAACGAGACAGGACAAGGAGCTGGCAGGACCCCCGGCAGAAGAGTAGACGGCGGGACATCCAACGGGACAGGACAAAGGGTTGGCAGGACCCCCAGCGGAACATCCAACGGTACTTGAGTAGGGACTTGAGTGGGAACTCGAGAGAGGGCTTGAGTGGGAACTCGAGAGAGGGCTTGAGTGGGAACTCGAGAGGAAACTTGAGAGGTAACGCGAGAGGTGATTTGAGAGGGGACTCGAGAGAGAGAACTCGAGAGGTGACTCGAGAGGGAACTCGAGAAGGAACTTGAGAAGAGACTAGAGAGGGAACTCGAGAGGGGACTCGAGAAGTGTCTTGAACAGGGACTCGAGAAGAGACTCGAGAGGGAACTCGAGAAGTGTCTTGAACAGGGACTCGAGAGGGGACTCGAGAGGTAACTCGAGAGGAGATTCGAGAGATGAATTGAAAGGGAACTCGAGAGGGGACTGGAGAGAAGACTTGAGAGTGGACTCGAGAGGGAACTCGAGAGGGAACTGGAGGGGTGTCTTGAAAGGGGACTCGAGAGGGGACTCGAGAGGGGACTCGAGAGGGGACTCGAGAGGAGACTCGAGAGGGAACTCCAGAGGAGACTCGAGAGGGAACTCCAGAGGAGACTCGAGAGGGAGCTCGAGAGGGAACTCGAGAGGGGACTTGGGTCGGTTGGTACACCGACAGGACACGGGGAGCTGGCGTCGGCTGGAGAGCCAACAGGAGACGAGGATCTGGAGTCGGCCGGTACGCCGACAGGCCTCGGGGAGCTGGCGTTGGCCGGTACGCCGACAGGCCTCGGGGAGCTGGTGTCGGCTGGAGAGCCAACAGGAGACGAGGTGCTGGAGTCGGCCGGTACACCGACAGGAGACGAGGTGCTGGAGTCGGCCGGTACGCCGACAGGACACGGGGAGCTGGCGTCGGCCGGAGAGCCAGTCCTGGAGCCAAAACTGGAGTTGGGACCATGGCTACTGGGGCCGGTACTGAAGCCGGAACCATGGCTGCTGGGGCCGGAGCCATGGCTGCTGGGGCCATGACTGGGGCTGGGACCATGGCTGTGTGGGCCGGTTCTGTAGCAGGGACCATGGCTGCATGGGCTGGTTCTGGAGCCGGAACCATGGCTGTGGGGACCGGTTCTGGAGTCGGAACCATTGCTGCTGGGCGCGGAGCGGAAGCCTGGACCCTGGCTGTGTAAGCCAGGTAATGGAGAATGGAAGCATGGCTGTGTGGGCCGGTACTGGTGCATGGATCCATGGCCTTGTATAGGCCGGTTCTGGAGCCGGAACTGGGGCTGGAACCCTGGCCTTGCGTCTCTTAGGAGTCTTTTGGAGGCTTCGTGGACCTCCAAATGCCAGACCAGACCCCAAGAAAGGGTCAGAACATGAAGACTGGCACTCAGGGCTACGTGAGAAAACCCTAAGCCACTCGGGCAACAAGCTCCAGAGCCAGGGCTTGCGAGCAACCTCCTGACGTGCCTCCTTCAATGCAGCCTCTCTACCCTGTCTAGATGAGGCGCCTTTCCACGTATAACAAATGTACTCCAGAGAGTATCCAAGACATTCCGCCTGTAGCATCAAATGGGCTGAGTCTGCTGGGTCCATAATGGTCGGTTCGTAATGTTACGGTGTGTGAAGCAGGCAGGACCCAAATGCAGAATAAAGTGAAAATTCCTTTATTTCAAGGCTAGGTGATAAACAAAGACAACACAGAACACTCACCGACGAACTAGTCATGACACAAGACGAACCGACAAAGACAGACAGAAAAACCAGAACTTAAATACACACAAGACTAATCACACAAACAAGACACAGGTGAGGAGGGAGGAGAAAACACAGGGGCCACAGGTGAACACAATCGGGTAATCAGACACACCAGGGAAACTAACGACAGGGAATCACAGACAGATCTAAACAAGACAAAACACAACGCAGACAGAAAACCAAAAACAGATATAGACAAGACAAAACACCATAAAGACAGATCGTGACACATATCTCATTAAAATATCTAATGTTAGTAACTATTAAAGAAAGATGGGGAAAATTCTGTTTTAATGTAGTTTGACCATTGTAACTGCTCTGCAGACATGGCTACTGATAAAATAGCCATAAATAAAATCACGAATTAATGAAACCAGTTCAATACGCATTATTCTTATAACTCTTTATGAGCGTAACGGTAAGGTATTTTATTACTTATTTATTTAGAATTCCATAACTTAATAACAGAGATGGTCAAAATAAAGTAGAGACATGGCAGAAATCCTACAATGAAGCGGGACAGTGAAGTGTTCTCTGAGAGAGGGCAATCAAGAAAAGAGAGTGAGCGGCCCCGTTGAGGGAGTTCACGGAGCAGAGTAAAAGACACAGAAAGACCGAAGCACAATAACAACAAATAGGCTATATTTAGTTTTTTTTGTTGTAAATAACCAACAGTGTCAAGAGGAAGTAAAGTCCCCTGGTTTGTCCCCTATACTCTAACGCCATTTGGTGTGATCACCATAGCCATATGAGGCCGGACTCGGAGGGCTTGCCTTTGCTTCCAGCTGTCAGATTGTAAACAAAGTCACGTGACTGGAGGCGCTGACAAGTTGTGTTTTTTATCGCAGTGAGACGCTACAATACTAATTGTGGGCTTATCATGTTGATTCTGTCACAAAAAAAAAAAGAACTCTCGCGTCGGACAAAAATGGCAAACGGGCTGTTGCCCGGGCAACATTAGCCCGTACCTGTGCACGTCACTGGTTTCATTTATAACACACTTCATATTTGAAGTGAATGAGAGCTCCAGAACCGGTCCCCACAGCCATGGTTCCGGCTCCAGAACCAGCCCATGCAGCCATGGGCGCGGAGCGGAAGCCTGGACCCTGGCTGTGTAAGCCAGGTAATGGAGAATGGAAGCATGGCTGTGTGGGCCGGTACTGGTGCATGGATCCATGGCCTTGTATAGGCCGGTTCTGGAGCCGGAACTGGGGCTGGAACCCTGGCCTTGCGTCTCTTAGGAGTCTTTTGGAGGCTTCGTGGACCTCCAAATGCCAGACCAGACCCCAAGAAAGGGTCAGAACATGAAGACTGGCACTCAGGGCTACGTGAGAAAACCCTAAGCCACTCGGGCAACAAGCTCCAGAGCCAGGGCTTGCGAGCAACCTCCTGACGTGCCTCCTTCAATGCAGCCTCTCTACCCTGTCTAGATGAGGCGCCTTTCCACGTATAACAAATGTACTCCAGAGAGTATCCAAGACATTCTGCCTGTAGCATCAAATGGGCTGAGTCTGCTGGGTCCATAATGGTCGGTTCGTAATGTTACGGTGTGTGAAGCAGGCAGGACCCAAATGCAGAATAAAGTGAAAATTCCTTTATTTCAAGGCTAGGTGATAAACAAAGACAACACAGAACACTCACCGACGAACTAGTCATGACACAAGACGAACCGACAAAGACAGACAGACAGAAAAACCAGAACTTAAATACACACAAGACTAATCACACAAACAAGACACAGGTGAGGAGGGAGGAGAAAACACAGGGGCCACAGGTGAACACAATCGGGTAATCAGACACACCAGGGAAACTAACGACAGGGAATCACAGACAGATCTAAACAAGACAAAACCCAACGCAGACAGAAAACCAAAAACAGATATAGACAAGACAAAACACCATAAAGACAGATCGTGACACATATCTCATTAAAATATCTAATGTTAGTAACTATTAAAGAAAGATGGGGAAAATTCTGTTTTAATGTAGTTTGACCATTGTAACTGCTCTGCAGACATGGCTACTGATAAAATAGCCATAAATAAAATCACGAATTAATGAAACCAGTTCAATACGCATTATTCTTATAACTCTTTATGAGCGTAACGGTAAGGTATTTTATTACTTATTTAGAATTCCATAACTTAATAACAGAGATGGTCAAAATAAAGTAGAGACATGGCAGAAATCCTACAATGAAGCGGGACAGTGAAGTGTTCTCTGAGAGAGGGCAATCAAGAAAAGAGAGTGAGCGGCCCCGTTGAGGGAGTTCACGGAGCAGAGTAAAAGACACAGAAAGACCGAAGCACAATAACAACAAATAGGCTATATTTAGTTTTTTTTGTTGTAAATAACCAACAGTGTCAAGAGGAAGTAAAGTCCCCTGGTTTGTCCCCTATACTCTAACGCCATTTGGTGTGATCACCATAGCCATATGAGGCCGGACTCGGAGGGCTTGCCTTTGCTTCCAGCTGTCAGATTGTAAACAAAGTCACGTGACTGGAGGCGCTGACAAGTTGTGTTTTTTATCGCAGTGAGACGCTACAATACTAATTGTGGGCTTATCATGTTGATTCTGTCACAAAAAAAAAAAGAACTCTCGCGTCGGACAAAAATGGCAAACGGGCTGTTGCCCGGGCAACATTAGCCCGTACCTGTGCACGTCACTGGTTTCATTTATAACACACTTCATATTTGAAGTGAATGAGAGCTCCAGAACCGGTCCCCACAGCCATGGTTCCGGCTCCAGAACCAGCCCATGCAGCCATGGGCGCGGAGCGGAAGCCTGGACCCTGGCTGTGTAAGCCAGGTAATGGAGAATGGAAGCATGGCTGTGTGGGCCGGTACTGGTGCATGGATCCATGGCCTTGTATAGGCCGGTTCTGGAGCCGGAACTGGGGCTGGAACCCTGGCCTTGCGTCTCTTAGGAGTCTTTTGGAGGCTTCGTGGACCTCCAAATGCCAGACCAGACCCCAAGAAAGGGTCAGAACATGAAGACTGGCACTCAGGGCTACGTGAGAAAAACCCTAAGCCACTCGGGCAACAAGCTCCAGAGCCAGGGCTTGCGAGCAACCTCCTGACGTGCCTCCTTCAATGCAGCCTCTCTACCCTGTCTAGATGAGGCGCCTTTCCACGTATAACAAATGTACTCCAGAGAGTATCCAAGACATTCTGCCTGTAGCATCAAATGGGCTGAGTCTGCTGGGTCCATAATGGTCGGTTCGTAATGTTACGGTGTGTGAAGCAGGCAGGACCCAAATGCAGAATAAAGTGAAAATTCCTTTATTTCAAGGCTAGGTGATAAACAAAGACAACACAGAACACTCACCGACGAACTAGTCATGACACAAGACGAACCAACAAAGACAGACAGACAGAAAAACCAGAACTTAAATACACACAAGACTAATCACACAACAAGACACAGGTGAGGAGGGAGGAGAAAACACAGGGGCCACAGGTGAACACAATCGGGTAATCAGACACACCAGGGAAACTAACGACAGGGAATCACAGACAGATCTAAACAAGACAAAACCCAACGCAGACAGAAAACCAAAAACAGATATAGACAAGACAAAACACCATAAAGACAGATCGTGACACATATCTCATTAAAATATCTAATGTTAGTAACTATTAAAGAAAGATGAGGAAAATTCTGTTTTAATGTAGTTTGACCATTGTAACTGCTCTGCAGACATGGCTACTGATAAAATAGCCATAAATAAAATCACGAATTAATGAAACCAGTTCAATACGCATTATTCTTATAATTCTTTATGAGCGTAACGGTAAGGTATTTTATTACTTATTTATTTAGAATTCCATAACTTAATAACAGAGATGGTCAAAATAAAGTAGAGACATGGCAGAAATCCTACAATGAAGCGGGACAGTGAAGTGTTCTCTGAGAGAGGGCAATCAAGAAAAGAGAGTGAGCGGCCCCGTTGAGGGAGTTCACGGAGCAGAGTAAAAGACACAGAAAGACCGAAGCACAATAACAACAAATAGGCTATATTTAGTTTTTTTTGTTGTAAATAACCAACAGTGTCAAGAGGAAGTAAAGTCCCCTGGTTGTCCCCTATACTCTAACGCCATTTGGTGTGATCACCATAGCCATATGAGGCCGGACTCGGAGGGGCTTGCCTTTGCTTTCCAGCTGTCAGATTGTAAACAAAGTCACGTGACTGGAGGCGCTGACAAGTTGTGTTTTTTATCGCAGTGAGACGCTACAATACTAATTGTGGGCTTATCATGTTGATTCGGTCACAAAAAAAAAAAAAAAAAAAAAAACTCTCGCGTCGGACAAAAATGGCAAACGGGCTGTTGCCCGGGCAACATTAGCCCGTACCTGTGCACGTCACTGGTTTCATTTATAACACACTTCATATTTGAAGTGAATGAGAGCTCAATCCAAGGGCAAACTCATTAATAATAATAATAATAATATTACATTTAATTTATATAGCGCTTCTCATCTGCCAAGACAATCTCGAAGCGCTTCACAACAAAGGACACTGATACAATTTGAGGATTTAAAAAATAAATAAAAAATAAAAGTCGGAGATAGCGATACAAATTGCAGTACTCCAGGTGTACCATGCTCAAAGTTTATTGGAAGGCCTGCTGAAATAAAAGGGTCTTAAGGCCGGTTTTGAAGACCTTGTGGAAGGGGCAGATCTTAGCTGATCGGGAGGGAGTTCCAGAGGCGCGGGGCGAATGAGCAGAAGGTTCGGTGTCCCATTGTTCGGAGACGTGTGCGGGGGATGTAAAGAAGAGGAGCGTGGCTGGAGCGCAGAGAGCGGGTAGATGCCTGGGTACGGATGAGGTCACGGAGGAATTTTGGGCTTTGTCCATTCAGGGCTTTGTAAGTGAGGAGCAGAACCTTAAACTGGACCCTGTAGTGGACTGGGAGCCAGTGTAGTTGTGCAAGTATGGGGGTTATGTGTACGGACCTTTTTGCACCGGTGAGAACTCTGGCTGTACTGTTCTGGACAAGTTGCAGGCGGTTGATGGATTTGGCTGGGAGACCGGAGAGGAGTGCATTGCAATAATCTAGTCTTGAGAAGACGAGTGCATGAACCAGTTTTTTGGTGTCATCAGTTGAGAGTGAGGGCTTCAGTCGGGAAATGTTTTTCAGGTGAAAGAAGGAGGTCTTGGTGATATGTTTGATGTGGGCTTGGAAAGACAGAGTGGGGTCAAACCTTACACCGAGCTTGGTGACAACAGAGGAGAGAGAAATTAGCTGACCATCAAGGGAGGGGCTGATGTTGGCAGCCTTGGCAAGCTGGTCGGTGGTGCCTATCAGGATTGCCTCCGTCTTGCTGCTGTTGAGCTGGAGGTAGTTGGTGGTCATCCAGGAGCGGATGTCTTCCAGGCATCCAGGTTTAGTGTTTGGATAGTATTGGTATTGGGTTGTCTTTTGATATAGACCTGGGTGTCGTCAGCGTAGCAGTGGAAGTTGATGTTATGTTGTCTGAAGATATGACCCAGAGGTAATAGATAGATTAAAAACAGGATCGGCCCCATCACTGAGCCCTGTGGGACCCCGCATGTCACTGCGGTATCGTCAGACCTGGAACCCCCCCAGAGACACGTGGTACTTCCGGTTGGTGAGGTAGGAGGAGAACCACTTCAGAGCCGTGTCCGTCACCCTGGTGTAGGTCTCGAGGCGGTCTAATACACTTTTTTATTTCCTTTGACTCCAGAGATTCAGTCAGTGTTACGCTGACAAATCATTTTTTTATCTGCTGCACAATTGATTGAACCCAAGATTCTTTACTTTTTGGCCCAAGTTAGCAGAATGAGTCAGTTTGCTCAGCAGCTGTTTTCCACACAGTCAAGCTGTGCTAACTGCATAGCAACGTGTCAGGCAGTATACTGCAAAGAAAACATCTATTTTGGAACATAAGCTATATTTAAGGGCACAAACAGCAAAACACCTGTGCATATTAAACATGATCAAAATAACTCAACCACTGTTAGAACAAGGATTCATTCAATATATAATTAATTATATAGGATATTTGCACTATTTGTGGCCGTACACCAATATTTCAGTCAGCACCAAGTCTTCTTTGGCATCACACTTTGTTAAAAATGAAAATAACTTTAAAAACACAACTTCATTTGTAAATCACAAGTATAAGAACATGGTTGTATGAATAAAAGGAAAAACAAGATGGAACAGGACATTCTGGAGTCAGTGGTGTCATCTTTGAAAGCCGCCTCTCCCAACATCGAGCTGAGGAAGATGTGCAGCTTATTAAGCCTCTGGATCATCACACCGAGGTCCAATACTGAGAGCCTCAGGTACTTTGTGCCCACCGCTGTCAGACTACCAGCAGAGACCACAGACTGTCAGCACTGAACAACAAGGGGAGATGATGTGTTCAGTAGTTTTGTGCTTGTGTGTGTGTGTGTGTGTGTGTGTGGTGTGTGTGTGTGTGTGTGTGTGTGTGTGTGTGTGTGTGTGTGTGTGTGTGTGTGTGTGTGTGTGTGTGTGTGTGTGTGTGTGTCTATATCTGTGTCCATGCCTAATCTTGGCCTCGATTTGAACCATCAGTCTTGTTTTTTCAGGGCTCATTTATGCCCAAGGACATTGGTGGTAATTAATAATTTATTGAAACAGTAATTGACTGGTTTATACTGTCATTGACTCATCAACAGTTGCTTCAGTTTGGACTCTTGTTTACCTTAAGGACTAGGAATTAGTATTCATTAAATGAAACATGACAGCTGTGGTCGCTGCAGACACACCTGGCAGAGATCTGCACTTTTTTTTGTTACTATTATTACTGTTATTATAACATTTGATCTGCTATCTTATACGTCATACTTACATACTAAACTGTACAATACCTACATGTATTACTATACTATGTTACAACATCATCTTCTATTTTAATACGTTTGCACTTTACATCGTTACTTAATTTAAAACGTATGTTATACTGGTGTTCACTGTAACCATATGCATAAAATGATACTCTCACTTTAACTTCTTACTTTAACTTGTCAAACTATACATTTGTCTTTATTTGCTCTTATATATTTGTTGTATGGATTCAACTCTTAGTTATTTGTATTTGTACTTCTCTGCTGATATTATCTGTACTTATTTCTGTTTGCTGCTGCAACACCTGCATTTCCTCTCTGTGGATCAATAAAGACTTATTTGATCTTATCCTGAAAACCCAGCTGGAGTTGCCAGAATTCGAGGCTATTTTATAGCCTGCCCTACAGCAAAGCAGGTGGAAGTAATTTGACTCTCACTTTTACTGTATACTGATGCTGTTTTTGATACAATTTCTTGTGTGAGTAAGTCACTCAAAATGTGGAATACTGATGTCATATCACAAACATACAAAAAGACAAATGTTTTACACATCTTAGCTAGCTTACTAAAAGGATTTACAACATATTTAAAAACTCTGGATATGCCACTGGCCCTGTTTGTGATGATTTGAAGAAGCCAAAAAATGACATGTGTGAGTGTTCCTCAGTGTTTGATGAACTAATTTTCATTTGGAAACTCTAAGGCAAGATAAGGACTGAAGATTGGAACTGAAGCTGTTTTACCAAGCTTCACATAGTTCAAGATGTCAGCGGCTGGGTTTTAGCTTTAATTCACACCCCTCCAACCTGGAATTCTCCTATTAAGTGTCTCTGAGGGTAAAGTTGCAGAGAAGAGCCACTGTCTAACTTCCTGTTGATCAGGGGTGGGGAACCTTTTTCCTCTCAAGGGCCATTTCAATGTTTCAACATCCTCCGAGAGCCGTACAAATGATTGACCTCTGCTTGAAAATACTAAAATCACAGCCCATTAATTTCGCCTTTCTTGCTGTGCAAAGAAAAATCAACCTCTTAATCCAGATATCTTACCATGACTTGCGTATGCATGCACGTGCACGGTTGTGGCATGACCACCAAAACAGAAAGATATGGACACAAGATGTGTGCAAATGTATTTAGTTTCCTATCCATGTGAACATGATTTAAAGAAAACTTGAAGTTCTGTTATAAGTGCTGGATAATCACTTGTATCCACTATGAAGGATACAACAGGGATGATTTGACTAGATACTATTTAAATTACACGTCAGTACGTTTCAACATCAGCAGAATATTCTTTGTATACATTTATGTAATTTCAAAGGAGATAAAGCTCTCTCACTGTACATTCCACATCTTATCCAATCAATACACCAATAAGCATTGTGTACCAATCATCAGTATGTAAATTCATCAGGATGGCTGTCAATCAGCCTACTGATCACTCTTTAAAGTGTATACATTTTGTATTCAGGGGTTAAACCACACTAAACATGAAGCTGAAACTAGATTAGGTGAATCAGAAAAATCGAATCACTTAATAGCAATGAAACGGAAAACAAGAAGTTCAACTAGATGCTTAATCAACAATAAAGTCAAATGTTATAAAAGATCCTGAGTAGCATAATACATTTACCCACACAACTATTTAAAATTCAGGCTGACATCATCTGACTCACTCGCATTATCGAGCTATTCGTTCTCCTCGATCTGTTTGTTAACGCTGTTGACTGAGATCACTTGTTGTGGGCACAACAAAGTGACAGGACCCTGAGAAAGAAAAGCATGAGTCACTCTGAGTTCAACGTCGCACAAACTCATTAACCCTTCTGATCTCAAATCCCACGGAGTGATGAGCTTTGAAGGTTTTTGATTACATGATGATGAAGAGGCTCGCGTTGATGAAGAGTGTCACGAATGCTGCTGTGTTACTGTTTTTATTTTAAATGTATTACTGTGTTATCATTTTCTCCCTGTGAAGCATGCTTGCTGTTATATACATGTTTATAAAAAAATCTTAAATTATTCACATTGAAACAGATTTCAACTACTTTTATATCCCCAAGCATCCACAGTTTGTTTGTTTACATTTGGAGAAAGATCATTGCACTGCTAGGTCATCTGCAAGGTCATCTTGTGACATACAAATAATGCATGGGAAAAGTATGGAATATTTGCATTTCCTTTATACCATCATTTTATAACCTTGCAAGCAATTTTCAAAATGACTTTAATTGGTGCAAGAGGAGCAGACAAACGTTGACTTTGTCTGCTAGTCCCACGTAATGTCACTGCTGGCCTCAATTTCACTAAAAATTGGAGATTAATGTATCTCACTACTGCATGTAGTCATTTTCAAATTGGACTGGTCAGCCCTTAGGGAACTTAGTTAATTCATTTGTCAATGTGCCAGTCACAATTTCACAGACATCACTGATTGGATTTTGAGGAAACTTGGGAAAGTTTTGCATCTCTTTACTGCATTTCAACATTTCCAGAATTACACTGCTGCCTTAACATGGGCTATAACACCCAGACCTCTTACTGTTTGCTGAAGGGAGCTGAAATTCCAACCCAGTCTCACAGCATTTCATGTTATAGTCACGACATTTAATCTATTGATTCGTGTTCACCAACACGATTTCCCCCTTTTTTTTTTCATGTCACAGAGAACGATTTTAAAAGCAATGTATTTATATTGGTAGTATGTTTCGTGCCTGCACCACATCTTTTTTTCCGGTCGGGTCTTGGAAGACCGGAAGCTGTGGGGTTCATACATGTAAAAACATTTTCTTACTCAATATCAAGCCACGATTATTGCTTTTATTTTAAATCGTATAATGTCAGACTTTTTTTGCCGTCCGTGAGGAAAATAAATGGGGCTCAGAATACTGAAATATGTATTTTTTAAATCTTTTTTTCCTTCTAATTTGTTATTCTTTTCTAAATAACACACTGTTATTTATAATATCGGGCTTTTTTGCCGTCCGTCAGGAACTGAATTTCAAAATAAAGTCACCGGAAACAGACGTATAGGCGATACACACCCACTGAACTGATTACCCAAGAAAATCGTGTTGGGGAACACGAATCAATAGATTAAATGTCATGACTATAACACGAAATGCCGTGAGACTGGGTTGGAACTTATCACTGTTATTTGAGGATTAAAATAATTGTGTGATAAAGTATTCAAAAAACATACAAATTAGAAAAAAAGCAACAAACAACCCATGAGATGGCTGAGACAACAAATAATACCTGAAACCCAATGAGACTCACATGATAAGGCATACAATTTGTAATTATACTGTCTTTACTTCTGTGTTAAAGCAAGGAAATGAGTACTTGGAGCAATCAAACCTTCTATTCTGTTCTTCACTTATCTTTGCTTTCCCAATTTATAAAAAAAGATTGACCACAGACGATTGGGAATGAATGGAGATTTACGGAACTCTGATTACGCTGTTGCTGTCAATGTATACAAATAAAGAAGGACATTCCAAGACAGCAATCAGGCTGCAATCAGAAATAGTTTCTCCTCTAATTTACTCTTTAACCATACACAAACCATGTTAGTTTTCCATTTGGAAAAAAAGGCAATCAAAAAAAAAGGGTAAATCAAAAAATCCTGAGGCTCAAATGAACGATGTGTGTGAAATTAGACCTAGCGCCCACAGGGAAGGCAACGTCATGACATATCGTGGTCTACAGCTCCACCATCTGCTGCATGAAAAAAAAAACAGACAGGAAAGAAGACAGCGAGAGACACCAGTATCAACAACTTATTACTTTCTCTATAATATCCAATCTGTGGTGTCTGAAATATTTGCTACCTGTCAGGATTATTATGTCATGTCACGTTTCTATGTGTGGGTGTTTTTCCGTTTTCCTTGACATGTTTTCCTCCCTGTATATTGTCTGGTCTCTGTTTCCTGTGTTTTCATGTCTGTCGTTAGTTTCCCTGGTGTGTCTAATTTCTTGATTGTCACTCCTTGTGTGTCTCCTGTGCTCATCAGTGTCAGCCCCGCCCCTGATTGTTCCCACCTGTGTCTAGTTACCCTGTGTTTAAATTCCCCTGTCTCCCAGTGTTCAGTGTTAGTTCGTTATAGCCGCGTTCACACTGCGGTACTTTTCCCACAAAGGTTCATGCGAACTCTTTAGTTCGCATTAACTAAGTACAGATCGCGTTCACACCAGAAAAAGTCCCTGGGGGTGGATTAGGCAAATGAAGCCGCTGACGTCACTTCTTCTTCTTCTGCTTTGGGTTTACTGGCAGGCAGCAAACCACTTCACGGCGTATACTGCCGCCCAAAGTCCCCGGCCGGAAGTCCCCGGAGTTGGGGACTGGCTTCAGTAGAAGCTGCTGGGAGTCCCAGCAGCTTCTACTGAAGCCTTCCGAGTAAATCGCCAGAACGCCGACACCTCCTCATCTCCACCGCTCCCATGTTTTATTTTGTGTTGCCATAAGTTAGTCTCTCTGCGTTTCTGCGCTGGGCTAATGCTAATGCTAATAATGCTAATGCGAGGATAATAAAATGGCGGCTTCACAAAACTTTTTGGGAGTTTTAAGGGGCGTGGTTTGCAATCCGCCCAGCCAATCAGAAATATAGCTCTTTTCTCAAAAAAGAGCTGCTCGAAAGTCCCTGCTCTCTAGCAGGGACTTTCGAGGGGCTCTTTTTGCTCTTTTTGGTGTGAACGCGATCATGAACTAAGTTCGCATGAACCTTTGTGGGAAAAGTACCGCAGTGTGAACGCGGCTATTGTCTCTTGCCATGGTCAGGTCTATGCTCTTTTGTGCTCAAGAATAGTTTTGTTCCTCACTACCTGAGCGATTTTCCTTTTGGTCTCATTTTTTGTCATCTCATCCTGAGTTATGGCGCATTTCCACTGCAACGGGGTAGCCCCGTTTAAGCGTCCCTAAGCGTCCTCGCTCAGGCCTCGGGCTGCCTCGCTGGCCGACCGAGGCCGTGGCGCATTTCCATTACAGTTTAGGACCTGGGGTAGCAACGCAGTGTAGGCGGGGCGATCAGCTTTTTGGCGGGCTTTTTGGGCGGAGCGACGCTGGGTAAAACTGCAGTGGCGTCATCTTCAATGCGACACAACTCACAAAACACACACACCAATGGAGGATGTGGAAGCGATCGTTTACTTGTTTCTTGGTGTATGGCTTGTTATCACAGCAAGAAGGAAAGTGATCACAGCAAGCATTGTATGTGTTTGTCAAATGTTTTAAACAAATATTATCTGATTTGAAATTCAATCCCCAGTAAGTACTGCCCCATAATAACATTTGAGGAAATATCAGATCATGAAAAGAAAATCTTTCTAATCAATTAAGCAAATATCAAAGCTAACTATAAACATAAATACTAAAGTGTAAAACACGGCAAAACTATATTCATAAATGCAAGTGTAAAATAGTGTGGACAATTGTAAACATGGATGGAGGCTAAAGTCTCCACAATATAAAATATATTAAAATATAACCTCAATCTTTCTTCTAGACATGTTAAAAGCTTGCTTGAATGGGTTATAGGTTTCTTTTGTTCTCTCGTCTTTGAAATATATAAGGAATGTGTTTGAGTCTAGTAGAACGAGGGTATTACAATTGAGAAATGTCTACATGTATTATATATGTATCATGTATTCTTAATACTATTACAAAATAAACATGTAATAATGTTTTAGAGGAGGACCTCAAGTTAGCAAACTCAATTTCTTGCTTTAAATCTCTGCTCGGCTTTTTCCTAACTGATGGTGTTTGTTATTCCTTTATAAATTCATGTATGTTTATATCTTCTCTAAATCAAGATTATGTGAATCTGATTTTTTTCTGTTGGGTGCAATTCATTATCAACAAGAGATAAGATAACGTAGCCATTCTACCTCTGAGCCTGATTTCCTAGCCTTAGCCCAAGTCAAATAAGTACTTTATTGATGGCAGTATACAAAAAAAAAAATGGTGTATCAAAAAGGCATGCCATTAAACAATACAAATAAAAAATTAAAAACTGTTTTGCAGCCCAACCCAGTCTCACGGCATTTCGTGTTCACCAACACGATTTTTAATCTATTGATTCGTGTTCACCAACACGATTTGCCCCTTTTTTTCGTGTTGCACAGCACGATTTTAAAAGCAATGTATTTCTACTGGTAATGTGTTTCGTGCCTGCAGGCTGCAGCACGTCTTTTTCTCCGGTCGGGTCGTGGAAGACCGGAAGCTGTGTGGTTCATAAAAACATGTTCTTACTCAATATCAAGCCACAGTTATTGCTTTTATTTTAAATCGTATAATTTCGGACTTTTGTTGCCGTCTGTGAGGAAAATAAATGGGGCTCAGAGCCTCAGGATACTGAAATCTGTATTTTTTAAATCTTTTTTTCCTTCTAATTTGTTATTCTTTTCAAAATAACACACTGTTATTTACTCACAATAACACACAATTATCCTTGCTTTTATTTATTGGTTTAATTCCATAATCTCTGGCTTTTTTGGCGTCCGTCAGGAACTGAATTTCAAAATAAATATAACCGGAAACAGACGTACGCATTTCGAGCGATTACCCAAGATCCTCAGCTATGGTTTTAAGCTGGTTGATTGGATGTGTTAGCCGCAATGCATGCTGGGATTTGGTGTTTATATTATATGAAATCCGGAAAACATTTTAAAAGTATAAAATAATACTTAATTCCGAGTGCTCTTGCTTTTCTCTTTGAAAGTCATCACATAACGGCATTGTAATACACGGTTCGGCTGCATTACATATTACAGATCTGCCGTAGTTCTTTATTTAGAGAGCCCTGATGAGAAGACCTTTGGAAAAACTGGAAGAAATGGCGCCGAAACTGAATACTTGACGTGGATCATAAATATATCAACAATTAAACAACATCTTCAATTTCTCTTCACACAATACGTCTCCTTGCAGTATCAACAATAATTCGGCTGACTTTTACATTTGATCTAATTCATAGATAGGTTATATTTACACCATAACGGTGCACGGTGATAGAAAAGGACTGTAGTTTTCAAAGATATTACTGATTTTCTTTGAATGTAAGAATGTAAATACTGAGTCTGAAATAGTATAGCAATATGCTGTAAAATGATGTGAAAGCATGCATAAAACTATACATCTTCAGATGTTGTACATACACACTAATAATACAAAGTTATTATGGCTGTGTGCACCTCGTGTGTACCTCCTAGTGGTTAAAGCACGTTATTGAATTATTGTTTTATGTGTTATATTTGATTAAAAAAATATTAAGAGTACATACTTTCATAGGGGGAAAGTATAAATATAGAATATAAAAAATCAAGAAGATACTATAAGTGATCTCTACAATAAAACAGTTTAGTGCAGGATGTACACAGATATTAATAGGAGGAGGTGCAAAACAGAAAAACGGATTAACCTTTATTTAAACATTAAATATTAAGCCTGACAAAGTAATTAACGTCTAATATATTGCTTTCCTGCAATGTTAACTATGTTGAAGCACTTATTTTAACTGATATTATACACATTAATTATACTCTTATGTATGTAGATAGAATAAGAAATGTGCAGAATATGAGAGTTTAATGGTGAAGGTACACACATATTGATAGATGTCTTGTAATGCACTGTTGAGGAACCTGTGACCCAAGTTTTTCATTAGTTATCATCAAGCGGCAAACTCTGGGGAAGAGCCGGGAAGCCAATACGGAAGTGCCACACACTGCAGTTCATATATTGGCCGATAGGCGATGGCTGCAGAAAGGAGCAATTTCCATAGACCCCCATGTTAAAATGCCCAACTTTACAGCGGTTTTTCTCCCTGGCTCCATACATTTTATTATCGATATAGTTAGATTCCACCTTCATGATTATGGATCTGTGAGTGAATTGTTTTCTAACGCGACCCTTTTATTTATATTAGGTCTTAAAGTTTGTGCATACATTAGGGCGTGGTCACTTTGATTGACAGATACGTGCCTCACTGTCAGCTAACAGCAACTTGTCCACTCTGCTAGGCTACAACCATAGAGGCTACAACGTTAGTTAGTCATAGTACTGTACTTGACCCTTTAGCTGTGTTCGTGGTGATCGTGCCTGTTAGGGAATATTGTTACAAATACCAGATAATTAAAATGTCGTGCTGTGCGCTTGAATGTACTAACAGACCTTCCAAGAAGTCTACTTTCAGCTTTTTCGGTGAGTAAAATGATAATATTATACACCCCGTTAGCAGGTGTTTGTGTGCTTGTTAGCTTAGCTTGTTATGTAGCTTATTAGCCAGCTAAGGACCTAACCCTTTATACATATATACAGTTTAGTTTATGATTCAGCCTTGGGTAAGACTTTTATACTATATGGATATGACGCCCATAATGCTAAACGGGAGCAAATGTTAAAAGGGGACCCAATTATCCCAGTGGGGCCGCCGGAGTCCACGCCGCCGAAGCTAACGGGGCTGCAGGGGGTTTAGCTCGCTAGCGCGTCCCGGCCATAGGTCCCGGCGGCCGTAGCTAGCCCCCAGGGGCTCCGTTAGCTTTGACCGGCGGCGGAGTCCGGCGTTATAACTGGAGATCAAGGAATGCATCGAAACGCGGACTTGGTTCGCCTGCAGCCCGCTGTAGTATTAGCTAAATAAATGATGTTGAACAAGGTAAGCTGAACACCGCCACAATTATTCTGCTATGTATCGGTACTTCTTTTATTTTATTGTGAATGACAAGCATTAAGAATAATACCAAATAGCTAATTATCTTGCAGATTGTCTCGTTTGATTATGAATGTAACGTTTATATAGTGAAACTACACTGTTTTATCCAAACTAAAGTGCCACGCAGTAACTTGGTAGGCCCATGCATGTATTTCAGCAGGAAATGTGCAACCTAGATGACATTTACCAACACAGACTATATAGAAATATTTGTAAAAGTTGTTCATGCGTTACTAAGTGAATATGGCATTAACGCTCCTGTTGTCTTCGGGTCAAATCTGACCAATTTACTACATTCATCAATCATGTTTTACATTCGATTGCATTAAGGCTTTATGATATCCTTCACAATACACATTTGAACATATACTGATCACCACTTTCAGTAAATTATGGATGATTTAGTCAACGTTGTAACACCCACGGTGTTCCCGGTCACCGCCATAAAGAAAAGGAATTACTAACCATCCAGATCAGATAAAACACACACACAAACCCACGCACACACTAGATGTGTTTCCCCCATAGACTGTATATAAAGCATATAAAGGTTTCCCCTCCCCATTATGTGCCTATCACACCTGCCACACACAAACACGCGCAGAGAACAATTTGATACATTTCCCGCTCTTATGTGCCCATCCCCCCACAGTTTGAAAGACTGTTAAATTAAATGTGGTGATGGTTTTTGTATTAATGTAATCGCAGTTAAAACAGGACCGGTCAAATTTGACCGCGAACACCAAACTAAGGGGGAAAACACTTTTTGACTGTCACATTTTTACATTTCGGCATTGCATCACTATTTTAAGTTCTATGTGTTGCTTGTTAATCAGTCTGTAACCCTACACCTAACATATAACTTCTCATGTATTTTTGTATAAAGGTTTCCTTTAGATGATCCAGACAGGCTGGACCAGTGGTTGCTGAACATCCGGAGAAATAAATGGACCCCCAAAGTGTGTTCTCGCCTGTGCAGTGAACACTTTGAGAGTCATCACTTCAGCACAGACTCATGGGTACAGATACTTTTTTTTTATTAAATAACTTTTATGGTTCAATTTGTAGGTGTCAATTGTTGTTGACCCTCTATTGTCTTTTATAATGCACTCTTACATTTAAAACAACATTATTCAAAAGAAAGTTGAATATCTACAGACCTCAAACTGTTATTTTATGTGTTTTTGTTTATTATTTTTATTAGGGAAGGAGATGCCTGAAAAACACTGCAGTGCCCACCATTTTCTATTTCACCAATGGCAAAGAACAACAGCCTGGAAGGAAAAGCAGGGTGAGTAGCAATGACGAGGTAAGTGACACTCCGTGTTGGCCTGTTAATAGCAATGAGGAGGAGGTTGCAGATGTAGACCATGGTAGTGGTGAAAACAGTCTTGCTGCTGATGAGAGCAATATCATTATGATACAAGACACACCTGAAGAAGCCTTTGTTGTTCAAAATGTCGAGCATAATGACATTCCAACAGTCAATGCTTGGGAGGATGTTGGTTTGGGTAGCAGCAGCCAACAAACAAAACAAATTGGAAAACAGGCAGACTCCGTTCACTCTTACACCATTACAACACAGCTGGCTAGCAGCTCTCTGAGTGATCACTGCTACATTATTTCTGAGTCTCCAAAAACACTGAAAAGGAAACATTCCCACGTTGAGGTTAAGCTATGCGCAGCTCGCAAAAAACTGAGGTTGAAGGCCCAGCAGACAAGGAGACTGACGGCACGAGTTTCTTCCTTGGCAGGTATTGTAAAAGTACTTCAGAAGAAACTCCTTATTTCAACTGACTGTGCCTCTCTTCTTGATGGTCTTGATGAGGTTCCCCGAGATGTCTTTGAGAGAATACAAAAAAAGAAGAAGTCAGTGTTTTCTGAAAACATGAAGCAATTTGCCACCACATTGCACTTCTACTCTCCAAAGGCCTATGACTATGTCAGAGAGAAGTTTTACTTGTCTTTGCCTCATCCTCAGACCATTCGAAAATGGTACAGTAGCATCTCGGCAGATCCTGGATTTACTGTTGCTGCATTCCCAGCTTTAAAAAGTCATGTTGCTGAAAGGAAAGAAGCAGGGAAAGATACAGTTTGCTCATTAATGATGGATGAAATGTACATCCATAAGCAAACTGAGTTTGGGGGGGACCAAATTCATGGGTATGTTGACATTGGCTCTGGAGAAATTGAAAATGTGATTGCAACCCAAGCATTGGTCCTTATGGTTGTTGCAATCAACGAGTCTTGGAAGATCTCCATTGCTTACTTCCTCATAAACAGCATGACTGGAACCGAGAGAGCAAACCTCATCCGAGAGAGCCTTGTTAGGTTTCGTGCAATTGGAGTAAGGGTTATCTCTTTGACATGCGATGGACCCTCCCAAAACTTTGCCATGATCAGGGAGCTTGGTGCCAAATTGGACATTTTTTACATGAGATCATTTTTTCTCCATCCTGAGGATCACACACAAAAGATCTATGTGATCCTTGATCCATGTCATATGCTCAAGCTTCTTCGAAATGTCTTCTCAACAGTTGGGGTTCTGGTAAGAGAAGATGGCCAGCAGATAATGTGGAAGTACATCGAGGAGCTCCACAAGCTGCAGGAGAAGGAGGGCTTGCGTCTTGGCAACAAACTAAAAATGGCCCACATCCAGTGGAGAAATCAGAAAATGAAGGTCAATCTTGCAGCCCAACTATTTAGCAGCAGTGTGGCAGATGCCCTTGAATATTCAGAAAAGGAGCTTAAGTATCCTCAGTTTACTGGAAGTGCAGCCACAGTTCAGTTCCTGCGCACAATTGATGCAGCCTTTGACGTCCTTAACAGCCGAAACCCACTCGGAAGAGGACACAAAGCACCCATCAATCCAGCAACTAAACACCGTGCCATAGGTATTCTATTAGAAGCTGAGTCCCTTCTCCATGGGCTTAAAATGAAAGGAAAGGACAACAAACTTGTTCCTTTACATGCCACACAGAAGAAAACACCCATCTGTGGTTTCATTGTTTGTGGGAGAAGTGTTATTGGCATCTACGAAGACCTGGTAGAGCAGCCAGCTGCCCCCTGTCGATACCTTCTGACCTACAAGCTAAGTCAGGATCATTTGGAGCTGTTTTTCTCTGCAATCAGAGCGCGTGGAGGTTACAACAACAACCCCAATGTCAGGCAGTTCCGAGGGGCATACAAGCGTCTCCTTGTAAGGCACCAGGTGAAAAAAGGCACAGGTAACTGTCTTCTTCGTGACAACACAACCATCCTTGACTCAACACCGGCAAATATCAACATGGCATGCAGGTTGGGTATTGAGCCGGTGGAAGAGATTTTGACTGAGGATGACACCCTTGCTAACCTTCCTGACGTTAACCATCTCTCTGAGTACAAAGAAGCAGCGATCTCATACATCGCAGGCTTCAGTGTCAAACAGACAGAACAGAAGGTCACCTGCATGCCTTGCTCACATGCACTGACATCAGCTGACTCTGTGCATCCATTTGTAACTTTGAAGAACAGAGGTGGCCTACAGAAACCATCACCAGGCATCACTTCAGTGTGTCAAGTTACCGAAAGATGTTTTCAGCGGCTTCTAAATGCCAATGAGGGAAAGGCTCCACAGGGAAGAGGAACAACAGCGGCAATTGTCCATCAGGTGCTTTCTGAGTGTTCTGAGAAAAATCTCTTCCCACAGCTGCACAACCACATGTTTGACATGTGTGTTGAAGCTAACCATGTCCATGTTCTGGTAAAGATGGCTTCTGCCTTGTACTGCAAAGTCAGATTAAATCATATAGCAAGACGGCAGACGGATAAGATTAAAGAAGGAAAAGTAGTCCGTAGAAAACTGACCAAATTAATCCATTTTTACGGAGACTAAAAAAAAGGTTGTTGGCCAGTTCTGTGTTTTGCAGGTGTACGTTTATTATCTGTGTTTGTCAAAAATTGTGTATGCATATATCTATATCGTATATATTAAGTTATTGGTTTGTGTTTTACGTGTCATGGCCAATTAATACCTTTTTTGTAATTTACGGACCTAGAACAAGGAACATGGCTAGTGGCAAGCCTTACTCTCTTTGGAAAACATTGTATATGTCATGGTTTAGTGCTAGTATGCTGTTAGCTGTTGTGTTTTAGTGTTTTGTCTATCGGTCTGTTGATAATAATCACTATACTCTCTCCAGGTGTCGGCACTTCCTGTCCGTGTGGCACCTGCTAGACTCATTGTTGTTCCCGCCCCTGATTGTGTCCACCTGTGCCCCATTACCTAATATGTATATTTAGTCCTTCTCTCCCTTTGTCTGGTGTTGGTTCGTCTTGTGTTATCGTTAGATCCATGCCTGTTTACCAGAGATGTATATTACAGTACCTAGTAGATCCTAGTGATTCCATGGAGAGTCCTAGTAGAACCTAGAAGTCATTGATAGCTTTGGTTTCTGTCCAATAAAGACTATTACCAAGCAACAGAATCGAGCATCTGAGTTCTTACGAGCCCATCGTATCAGAACGAACCAACCTAACAAGATGGACTCAGCCGATTCTACAACGCTAAAGACGGCCCTGCACGTGCAGGGTAGACTCCTTCATCAGCATGAGGAACAGCTGTCAGCTATTAACCAAGGGGTCCAGAGTTTGAATGTTCGTCAAGACAACCTTCAAGCTACTGTGTCAACGGAAATAAACCTACTGGCTGAGAAGATGCGGGAAGTACTCACTCATCTCGTGGCAAATCCTGGTGTTCCTGCGGCACAGTTTTCCGGTCCAGCGGGGGTCGGGTCTGCTGATATTCCCGTTCAAGTCCCCGTACATTCGCCTACGATCCGCCTCGCTTCGCCAGAGAAGTTCTCCGGAGAATCTGGAAACTGTCGTCCTTTCCTGGTGCAGTGCGATCTCCACTTCAAACACCAGCCCGCAGCATTTCCCACCGATCAAGCTAAGATAGCTTTTATTGTTTCTCATCTGACGGGGAGAGCGGAAGCCTGGGCAACAGCGGAGTGGTCCCGGAACTCGCCTGTTTGTCAGTCATTAAGACTGTTTTTGGAGACCATGAGCAAGATTTTTGATCTGACATCACCCGGGAGAGAGGCAGCGAGAGCCCTGGTGAACATTAAGCAGCGGCAGAGGAGAGTGATGGATTACGCAATCGAGTTCCGTACTTTGGCAGCGGAGAGTGGGTGGAACTCAGCGGCTCTCTTTGATGCCTTCCTGCATGGATTATCGGATCCCATAAAGGATCAGTTGGCTCCATTACAGCTGCCTGAAGATGTGGACTCGCTCATCGCCATGGCTATCCGGGTTGATCAACGTCTAGCTGAAAGAGGGCGGGAGAAAAGAAGGAATACAGGATCCACTCCACCTTTCAGACAGGAATTACCGAGGGAATATAACGCTTGGCAGAGGAATTCCCAGTCTTCACCTCCAGAGCGACCAGCGCCCCCTATCGCCGCGGAGGAACCGATGCAGCTCGGTAGAGCCAGACTCACTCCGGAGGAGCGTCAGCGCCGTCTACGGGAACGGCGATGCTTCTACTGCGGCCAGCAGGGTCATGTTTCGGCAGCCTGTTCAGTAAAAGATCGGGCTCATCAGCGGGAAGGAGGACGCTGGTGAGCCGAGTGACTTCCGTCGACTCTCCAGTCAGAAAATTAATGCAGGTACAAATCAAACTTGGTGATAATACTATGACTCAGGATGCATTAGTCGATTCTGGGGCTGATGAGAGTTTGTTAGACTGGGAGTTGGCTAAAAGTTTAAACTTAAAGGTCGTTCTTTTAGATCAACCCTTAGAGGCTAGTGCCTTGGACGGACGCCTTTTATGTACTATTACTCATCGCACGGAGCCCATGGTATTAGTCATAGATCAGGAACATCGTGAGCAAATAAGTTTTCATTTATTTAACTCTGCTCAACATCCTATCATTTTGGGGTACCCCTGGCTTGTTAAACACAACCCTCACGTTGACTGGCAGACAGGAAAGGTTAAAGGGTGGGGAGTTGAGTGCTCTCGTTCATGTTTAAGTAAAACAGGGTTGAGTAAATTGCATGGATCTAGTAACTCTAAGCAGGGGTCAGGCAATAACACTGACACTTTTTCTAAGCCTTCTGACTTTCCTGATTTGGCTAAAATTCCGGCGTGTTATTTAGACATCAAGGAGGTGTTTAATAAAACACGAGCTACTTCTTTGCCACCCCATAGACCGTACGATTGCCCCATAGACCTTCTGTCAGGCTCTACTATTCCCAAGGGACGGTTGTACTCACTTTCTGGGCCAGAAAGGGAGGCCATGAAGGAATATATCGATTCTTCACTCAAAGCTGGTTTGATTCGGACATCTTCATCCCCAGCAGCGGCAGGTTTCTTTTTCGTGGGGAAAAAGGACGGGACATTGAGGCCCTGTATTGACTACAGTCCGCTAAATCAGATCATAGTTAAGAACAGATATCCCCTTCCACTCATCTCTACGGCATTCGAACTGTTACAGGGAGCTAAGATATTCACCAAGCTTGACTTAAGGAATGTTTATCACCTTGTGCGCATCCGGGGGGGCGATGAGTGGAAAACAGGTTTCAATACACCTACGGGACATTACGAATATTTGGTGATGCCTTTTGGACTTTGTAATGCACCTGCTGTTTTCCAAGCCCTCATTAATGATGTGTTAAGAGATTTTCTGAATGTTTTCTGTTTTGTGTATCTCGATGATATTCTCATCTTTTCTCCAGATGAGAAAACTCATGTTAACCATGTGCACCTTGTTCTTCAGAGACTCCTGGCTAACCATTTGTTTGTGAAGGCCGAAAAATGTGAGTTTCATGTCAACTCAGTGTCATTTTTGGGCTTTGTGATTTCCCCTAACAAAGTGGAAATGGACCCAGCTAAGGTCAGTGATGTGGCTAATTGGCCAACACCAGACAATAGAAAGAAAGTTCAGCAATTTTTGGGGTTTGCTAACTTTTACAGACGTTTCATATGCAATTTCAGTGCTATTGCCTCTCCTCTCCATGCCCTTACCTCTCCCCATGTTCAGTTTGTGTGGAATTCACAGGCAGAGAAATCTTTCCTGGAACTGAAGAGGAGGTTCACCACAGCTCCCATCCTGACGGTACCTGATCGCCACCGACAGTTTGTGGTGGAAGTGGACGCCTCCAACGACGGCGTTGGAGCTATACTGTCCCAGATATCAGCGGAGGACAACAAACTTCATCCATGTGCATATCTCTCCCGTAAGCTATCTTCTGCCGAGAGGAATTACGACGTGGGAAATCGGGAACTGTTGGCGGTGAAGATTGCTTTGGAGGAGTGGCGGCACTGGTTGGAGGGAGCGGAGCAGGATTTCCTGGTCTGGACGGATCACAAAAACCTGCAATACATCAGGAAGGTCAAACGCTTGAACTCTAGGCAGGCCAGATGGGCTTTGTTCTTTAACAGATTTAGGTTCACTCTGTCATATCGACCTGGTTCACAGAATGGAAAGCCTGATGCACTCTCCAGGATGTTTGATCCTGAGCCAGTCCCCAAGAGTCCAGACCCCATTCTGCGGCCAGACCGAGTGATAGGGAGTGTGACCTGGCCCATTGAAGCCAAGGTCAAACAGGCTAACAGCGGGAATCCTGTTCCTAAAGGGTGTCCTCAGAATCGCCTGTTTGTTCCAGGGACACTTCGTTCTAAGGTGATTCATTGGGCCCATACATCTGTTCTTTCATGCCATCCTGGAACCAAGAGGACCCTCTTTATGGTGAAACACAGATTCTGGTGGCCTGCTATGGGGAAAGATGTGGCAGAATATGTGGCAGCATGTCCAGTGTGTGCTAGGAACAAGACGTCTCGTCAAGCTGTGGCAGGTCTTCTCCGACCTCTGCCCATTCCTAACAGACCATGGTCGCACATTGCGTTGGACTTTGTGACAGGATTTCCACCTTCGGCAGGTTACACCACAGTACTCACAGTCATTGATCGTTTTTCCAAGATGGTACACCTCATCCCCATGTCCAAATTGCCTACGGCCAGAGAAACAGCACAGGCCATGTTGTCCCATGTTTTCCGTATCCATGGTTTCCCAAACGATGTCGTTTCAGACCGAGGCCCACAATTCGTTTCACGTTTCTGGAGGGAGTTTTGTCGCCTGATCCAAGCCACTGTGAGCCTGACGTCCGGATACCATCCCCAGTCAAACGGCCAAGCGGAGAGGATGAACCAAGAAATGGAGACCTGTTTGAGATGCCTGGTGTCCCAGAAACCTACCACCTGGAGCAAACATCTGATTTGGGTTGAGTATGCACACAACACCTTACCCACATCAGCCACCGGGATCTCTCCTTTCCAATGTGTCCATGGATACCAGCCTCCATTGTTCCCGGAGCTCGAGCAGGAAGTTATTGTACCATCAGCACATGCTCTGGTTCGCCGCTGTCGCCGGGTATGGAAGGGAGTTCGCCAGATGCTGCAGAGAAGTAAATGGTAAATGGACTGTACTTATATAGCGCTTTATCCAGTCTTTAAGACCCCTCAAAGCGCTTTACATACTACATGCCGTTCACCCATTCATACTGAGCAGTGTATGTTAGGACATGCACTAACATACATACACATTCACACACCGTTGGCCATGCCATCGGGAGCAACTCAGGGTTAAGTATCTTGCTCAAGGATACATCGGCATGTTGACTGCATGGGCTGGGATCGAACCCACAACCTTCTGGTTGAAAGACGACCACACTCCCTCGCAGCCACAGTCGCCCTGTGCGACTGTGGCTGTGCGAAGTGCGACCGGCATGAAGAGGTTGGCTGACCGAAAGCGACGTCCATCTCCTA